>NW_026910848.1:0-63185 GCF_963854185.1 Sardina pilchardus | reverse complement strand
TAAGACACTAAAAAGACGTAGTGGTGCATGTTTGACGGTGGGGGATAGCATTCAGCAGCTGGCTGTGTGAGCAGGAAGGACCGTGCCCAACCACGTCTTAGCCTTGCGGCTAACGTCGGAAAAATGTCCCCTAATATAGCCTGTGCCTCCTGCTCCGCAGTTGGCTGCGCTCATCTCTCGCTAGCAGGCATGCTAAACTACAAACATTTAATTCCTAAACATTAAGGAACACATCACCAAAAATGAATTGACAGACACATAATCAAGGAAAGAAATTTCATTTTATTGTAGTTCAGCCAGCGGACCCAGTACAAAGGAGAATTTGTTATTGGAAAAAACATTGGACACAACAAAAAGTTTAAACAAACATTAAATATACAAATTAATCACACAAATACTTACCTGATATCCCTAATACAGTGGAATCATTAAAAAATCTACCTCAGAACACCCTGAGGAAAAGAGACCCGCTTGTGGGCGTGACCAGACACACACACGCACGCAGGCCATAAAAGGGAGCAGAGTGCTCTGGGCCTCAGATGTCCAATGATCCAGTCCAAGAAGGCCTGATGAAGGCACAGCTTAGTGCCGAAACGCGTAGCCAAACTCAAAATGGACGACAAAAAATTCAAATAAGACTCACAAATTAAGAAACACAAAATACTTACCTTGGGTTCCACCTGGAGCGGCCTGTGAGAGGGGGAAACGTCCAGCAGGAGACAGTAAACCGTTCCTATACGAGAGTGATGAAGCCAGTCAGATCATAAAGGCAGCTAGCCGATCAAAGTGACAGTGCATACCATTCCTATAGGAGAATGTGAAGAGCTAACCTAAACTGGTAGCGTACCGTTCTGGGGCCCAGGAATATCATAATTCCAATTAGAACAAGACGTACAAGCAGGGACCGCTTTGCTATCGAGAAACACCATGCTAACTACAATGCTAGTTCTTCTAGCTACAAAAAACACTTCAATTACTAAATTATAAGACAAAATTAATCAAACACATATACTTACCTCAACCTAGAGAAAAAACAAGACAATTCACTCAACGAATTAAGACACTAAAAAGACGTAGTGGTGCATGTTTGACGGTGGGGGATAGCATTCAGCAGCTGGCTGTGTGAGCAGGAAGGACCGTGCCCAACCACGTCTTAGCCTTGCGGCTAACGTCGGAAAAATGTCCCCTAATATAGCCTGTGCCTCCTGCTCCGCAGTTGGCTGCGCTCATCTCTCGCTAGCAGGCATGCTAAACTACAAACATTTAATTCCTAAACATTAAGGAACACATCACCAAAAATGAATTGACAGACACATAATCAAGGAAAGAAATTTCATTTTATTGTAGTTCAGCCAGCGGACCCAGTACAAAGGAGAATTTGTTATTGGAAAAAACATTGGACACAACAAAAAGTTTAACAAACATTAAATATACAAATTAATCACACAAATACTTACCTGATATCCCTAATACAGTGGAATCATTAAAAAATCTACCTCAGAACACCCTGAGGAAAAGAGACCCGCTTGTGGGCGTGACCAGACACACACACGCACGCAGGCCATAAAAGGGAGCAGAGTGCTCTGGGCCTCAGATGTCCAATGATCCAGTCCAAGAAGGCCTGATGAAGGCACAGCTTAGTGCCGAAACGCGTAGCCAAACTCAAAATGGACGACAAAAAATTCAAATAAGACTCACAAATTAAGAAACACAAAATACTTACCTTGGGTTCCACCTGGAGCGGCCTGTGAGAGGGGGAAACGTCCAGCAGGAGACAGTAAACCGTTCCTATACGAGAGTGATGAAGCCAGTCAGATCATAAAGGCAGCTAGCCGATCAAAGTGACAGTGCATACCATTCCTATAGGAGAATGTGAAGAGCTAACCTAAACTGGTAGCGTACCGTTCTGGGGCCCAGGAATATCATAATTCCAATTAGAACAAGACGTACAAGCAGGGACCGCTTTGCTATCGAGAAACACCATGCTAACTACAATGCTAGTTCTTCTAGCTACAAAAAACACTTCAATTACTAAATTATAAGACAAAATTAATCAAACACATATACTTACCTCAACCTAGAGAAAAAACAAGACAATTCACTCAACGAATTAAGACACTAAAAAGACGTAGTGGTGCATGTTTGACGGTGGGGGATAGCATTCAGCAGCTGGCTGTGTGAGCAGGAAGGACCGTGCCCAACCACGTCTTAGCCTTGCGGCTAACGTCGGAAAAATGTCCCCTAATATAGCCTGTGCCTCCTGCTCCGCAGTTGGCTGCGCTCATCTCTCGCTAGCAGGCATGCTAAACTACAAACATTTAATTCCTAAACATTAAGGAACACATCACCAAAAATGAATTGACAGACACATAATCAAGGAAAGAAATTTCATTTTATTGTAGTTCAGCCAGCGGACCCAGTACAAAGGAGAATTTGTTATTGGAAAAAACATTGGACACAACAAAAAGTTTAACAAACATTAAATATACAAATTAATCACACAAATACTTACCTGATATCCCTAATACAGTGGAATCATTAAAAAATCTACCTCAGAACACCCTGAGGAAAAGAGACCCGCTTGTGGGCGTGACCAGACACACACACGCACGCAGGCCATAAAAGGGAGCAGAGTGCTCTGGGCCTCAGATGTCCAATGATCCAGTCCAAGAAGGCCTGATGAAGGCACAGCTTAGTGCCGAAACGCGTAGCCAAACTCAAAATGGACGACAAAAAATTCAAATAAGACTCACAAATTAAGAAACACAAAATACTTACCTTGGGTTCCACCTGGAGCGGCCTGTGAGAGGGGGAAACGTCCAGCAGGAGACAGTAAACCGTTCCTATACGAGAGTGATGAAGCCAGTCAGATCATAAAGGCAGCTAGCCGATCAAAGTGACAGTGCATACCATTCCTATAGGAGAATGTGAAGAGCTAACCTAAACTGGTAGCGTACCGTTCTGGGGCCCAGGAATATCATAATTCCAATTAGAACAAGACGTACAAGCAGGGACCGCTTTGCTATCGAGAAACACCATGCTAACTACAATGCTAGTTCTTCTAGCTACAAAAAAACACTTCAATTACTAAATTATAAGACAAAAATTAATCAAACACATATACTTACCTCAACCTAGAGAAAAAACAAGACAATTCACTCAACGAATTAAGACACTAAAAAGACGTAGTGGTGCATGTTTGACGGTGGGGGATAGCATTCAGCAGCTGGCTGTGTGAGCAGGAAGGACCGTGCCCAACCACGTCTTAGCCTTGCGGCTAACGTCGGAAAAATGTCCCCTAATATAGCCTGTGCCTCCTGCTCCGCAGTTGGCTGCGCTCATCTCTCGCTAGCAGGCATGCTAAACTACAAACATTTAATTCCTAAACATTAAGGAACACATCACCAAAAATGAATTGACAGACACATAATCAAGGAAAGAAATTTCATTTTATTGTAGTTCAGCCAGCGGACCCAGTACAAAGGAGAATTTGTTATTGGAAAAAACATTGGACACAACAAAAAGTTTAACAAACATTAAATATACAAATTAATCACACAAATACTTACCTGATATCCCTAATACAGTGGAATCATTAAAAAATCTACCTCAGAACACCCTGAGGAAAAGAGACCCGCTTGTGGGCGTGACCAGACACACACACGCACGCAGGCCATAAAAGGGAGCAGAGTGCTCTGGGCCTCAGATGTCCAATGATCCAGTCCAAGAAGGCCTGATGAAGGCACAGCTTAGTGCCGAAACGCGTAGCCAAACTCAAAATGGACGACAAAAAATTCAAATAAGACTCACAAATTAAGAAACACAAAATACTTACCTTGGGTTCCACCTGGAGCGGCCTGTGAGAGGGGGAAACGTCCAGCAGGAGACAGTAAACCGTTCCTATACGAGAGTGATGAAGCCAGTCAGATCATAAAGGCAGCTAGCCGATCAAAGTGACAGTGCATACCATTCCTATAGGAGAATGTGAAGAGCTAACCTAAACTGGTAGCGTACCGTTCTGGGGCCCAGGAATATCATAATTCCAATTAGAACAAGACGTACAAGCAGGGACCCGCTTTGCTATCGAGAAACACCATGCTAACTACAATGCTAGTTCTTCTAGCTACAAAAAACACTTCAATTACTAAATTATAAGACAAAATTAATCAAACACATATACTTACCTCAACCTAGAGAAAAAACAAGACAATTCACTCAACGAATTAAGACACTAAAAAGACGTAGTGGTGCATGTTTGACGGTGGGGGATAGCATTCAGCAGCTGGCTGTGTGAGCAGGAAGGACCGTGCCCAACCACGTCTTAGCCTTGCGGCTAACGTCGGAAAAATGTCCCCTAATATAGCCTGTGCCTCCTGCTCCGCAGTTGGCTGCGCTCATCTCTCGCTAGCAGGCATGCTAAACTACAAACATTTAATTCCTAAACATTAAGGAACACATCACCAAAAATGAATTGACAGACACATAATCAAGGAAAGAAATTTCATTTTATTGTAGTTCAGCCAGCGGACCCAGTACAAAGGAGAATTTGTTATTGGAAAAAACATTGGACACAACAAAAAGTTTAACAAACATTAAATATACAAATTAATCACACAAATACTTACCTGATATCCCTAATACAGTGGAATCATTAAAAAATCTACCTCAGAACACCCTGAGGAAAAGAGACCCGCTTGTGGGCGTGACCAGACACACACACGCACGCAGGCCATAAAAGGGAGCAGAGTGCTCTGGGCCTCAGATGTCCAATGATCCAGTCCAAGAAGGCCTGATGAAGGCACAGCTTAGTGCCGAAACGCGTAGCCAAACTCAAAATGGACGACAAAAAATTCAAATAAGACTCACAAATTAAGAAACACAAAATACTTACCTTGGTTCCACCTGGAGCGGCCTGTGAGAGGGGGAAACGTCCAGCAGGAGACAGTAAACCGTTCCTATACGAGAGTGATGAAGCCAGTCAGATCATAAAGGCAGCTAGCCGATCAAAGTGACAGTGCATACCATTCCTATAGGAGAATGTGAAGAGCTAACCTAAACTGGTAGCGTACCGTTCTGGGGCCCAGGAATATCATAATTCCAATTAGAACAAGACGTACAAGCAGGGACCGCTTTGCTATCGAGAAACACCATGCTAACTACAATGCTAGTTCTTCTAGCTACAAAAACACTTCAATTACTAAATTATAAGACAAAATTAATCAAACACATATACTTACCTCAACCTAGAGAAAAAACAAGACAATTCACTCAACGAATTAAGACACTAAAAAGACGTAGTGGTGCATGTTTGACGGTGGGGGATAGCATTCAGCAGCTGGCTGTGTGAGCAGGAAGGACCGTGCCCAACCACGTCTTAGCCTTGCGGCTAACGTCGGAAAAATGTCCCCTAATATAGCCTGTGCCTCCTGCTCCGCAGTTGGCTGCGCTCATCTCTCGCTAGCAGGCATGCTAAACTACAAACATTTAATTCCTAAACATTAAGGAACACATCACCAAAAATGAATTGACAGACACATAATCAAGGAAAGAAATTTCATTTTATTGTAGTTCAGCCAGCGGACCCAGTACAAAGGAGAATTTGTTATTGGAAAAAACATTGGACACAACAAAAAGTTTAACAAACATTAAATATACAAATTAATCACACAAATACTTACCTGATATCCCTAATACAGTGGAATCATTAAAAAATCTACCTCAGAACACCCTGAGGAAAAGAGACCCGCTTGTGGGCGTGACCAGACACACACACGCACGCAGGCCATAAAAGGGAGCAGAGTGCTCTGGGCCTCAGATGTCCAATGATCCAGTCCAAGAAGGCCTGATGAAGGCACAGCTTAGTGCCGAAACGCGTAGCCAAACTCAAAATGGACGACAAAAAATTCAAATAAGACTCACAAATTAAGAAACACAAAATACTTACCTTGGGTTCCACCTGGAGCGGCCTGTGAGAGGGGGAAACGTCCAGCAGGAGACAGTAAACCGTTCCTATACGAGAGTGATGAAGCCAGTCAGATCATAAAGGCAGCTAGCCGATCAAAGTGACAGTGCATACCATTCCTATAGGAGAATGTGAAGAGCTAACCTAAACTGGTAGCGTACCGTTCTGGGGCCCAGGAATATCATAATTCCAATTAGAACAAGACGTACAAGCAGGGACCGCTTTGCTATCGAGAAACACCATGCTAACTACAATGCTAGTTCTTCTAGCTACAAAAAACACTTCAATTACTAAATTATAAGACAAAATTAATCAAACACATATACTTACCTCAACCTAGAGAAAAAACAAGACAATTCACTCAACGAATTAAGACACTAAAAAGACGTAGTGGTGCATGTTTGACGGTGGGGGATAGCATTCAGCAGCTGGCTGTGTGAGCAGGAAGGACCGTGCCCAACCACGTCTTAGCCTTGCGGCTAACGTCGGAAAAATGTCCCCTAATATAGCCTGTGCCTCCTGCTCCGCAGTTGGCTGCGCTCATCTCTCGCTAGCAGGCATGCTAAACTACAAACATTTAATTCCTAAACATTAAGGAACACATCACCAAAAATGAATTGACAGACACATAATCAAGGAAAGAAATTTCATTTTATTGTAGTTCAGCCAGCGGACCCAGTACAAAGGAGAATTTGTTATTGGAAAAAACATTGGACACAACAAAAAGTTTAACAAACATTAAATATACAAATTAATCACACAAATACTTACCTGATATCCCTAATACAGTGGAATCATTAAAAAATCTACCTCAGAACACCCTGAGGAAAAGAGACCCGCTTGTGGGCGTGACCAGACACACACACGCACGCAGGCCATAAAAGGGAGCAGAGTGCTCTGGGCCTCAGATGTCCAATGATCCAGTCCAAGAAGGCCTGATGAAGGCACAGCTTAGTGCCGAAACGCGTAGCCAAACTCAAAATGGACGACAAAAAATTCAAATAAGACTCACAAATTAAGAAACACAAAATACTTACCTTGGGTTCCACCTGGAGCGGCCTGTGAGAGGGGGAAACGTCCAGCAGGAGACAGTAAACCGTTCCTATACGAGAGTGATGAAGCCAGTCAGATCATAAAGGCAGCTAGCCGATCAAAGTGACAGTGCATACCATTCCTATAGGAGAATGTGAAGAGCTAACCTAAACTGGTAGCGTACCGTTCTGGGGCCCAGGAATATCATAATTCCAATTAGAACAAGACGTACAAGCAGGGACCGCTTTGCTATCGAGAAACACCATGCTAACTACAATGCTAGTTCTTCTAGCTACAAAAAACACTTCAATTACTAAATTATAAGACAAAATTAATCAAACACATATACTTACCTCAACCTAGAGAAAAAACAAGACAATTCACTCAACGAATTAAGACACTAAAAAGACGTAGTGGTGCATGTTTGACGGTGGGGGATAGCATTCAGCAGCTGGCTGTGTGAGCAGGAAGGACCGTGCCCAACCACGTCTTAGCCTTGCGGCTAACGTCGGAAAAATGTCCCCTAATATAGCCTGTGCCTCCTGCTCCGCAGTTGGCTGCGCTCATCTCTCGCTAGCAGGCATGCTAAACTACAAACATTTAATTCCTAAACATTAAGGAACACATCACCAAAAATGAATTGACAGACACATAATCAAGGAAAGAAATTTCATTTTATTGTAGTTCAGCCAGCGGACCCAGTACAAAGGAGAATTTGTTATTGGAAAAAACATTGGACACAACAAAAAGTTTAACAAACATTAAATATACAAATTAATCACACAAATACTTACCTGATATCCCTAATACAGTGGAATCATTAAAAAATCTACCTCAGAACACCCTGAGGAAAAGAGACCCGCTTGTGGGCGTGACCAGACACACACACGCACGCAGGCCATAAAAGGGAGCAGAGTGCTCTGGGCCTCAGATGTCCAATGATCCAGTCCAAGAAGGCCTGATGAAGGCACAGCTTAGTGCCGAAACGCGTAGCCAAACTCAAAATGGACGACAAAAAATTCAAATAAGACTCACAAATTAAGAAACACAAAATACTTACCTTGGGTTCCACCTGGAGCGGCCTGTGAGAGGGGGAAACGTCCAGCAGGAGACAGTAAACCGTTCCTATACGAGAGTGATGAAGCCAGTCAGATCATAAAGGCAGCTAGCCGATCAAAGTGACAGTGCATACCATTCCTATAGGAGAATGTGAAGAGCTAACCTAAACTGGTAGCGTACCGTTCTGGGGCCCAGGAATATCATAATTCCAATTAGAACAAGACGTACAAGCAGGGACCGCTTTGCTATCGAGAAACACCATGCTAACTACAATGCTAGTTCTTCTAGCTACAAAAAACACTTCAATTACTAAATTATAAGACAAAATTAATCAAACACATATACTTACCTCAACCTAGAGAAAAAACAAGACAATTCACTCAACGAATTAAGACACTAAAAAGACGTAGTGGTGCATGTTTGACGGTGGGGGATAGCATTCAGCAGCTGGCTGTGTGAGCAGGAAGGACCGTGCCCAACCACGTCTTAGCCTTGCGGCTAACGTCGGAAAAATGTCCCCTAATATAGCCTGTGCCTCCTGCTCCGCAGTTGGCTGCGCTCATCTCTCGCTAGCAGGCATGCTAAACTACAAACATTTAATTCCTAAACATTAAGGAACACATCACCAAAAATGAATTGACAGACACATAATCAAGGAAAGAAATTTCATTTTATTGTAGTTCAGCCAGCGGACCCAGTACAAAGGAGAATTTGTTATTGGAAAAAACATTGGACACAACAAAAAGTTTAACAAACATTAAATATACAAATTAATCACACAAATACTTACCTGATATCCCTAATACAGTGGAATCATTAAAAAATCTACCTCAGAACACCCTGAGGAAAAGAGACCCGCTTGTGGGCGTGACCAGACACACACACGCACGCAGGCCATAAAAGGGAGCAGAGTGCTCTGGGCCTCAGATGTCCAATGATCCAGTCCAAGAAGGCCTGATGAAGGCACAGCTTAGTGCCGAAACGCGTAGCCAAACTCAAAATGGACGACAAAAAATTCAAATAAGACTCACAAATTAAGAAACACAAAATACTTACCTTGGGTTCCACCTGGAGCGGCCTGTGAGAGGGGGAAACGTCCAGCAGGAGACAGTAAACCGTTCCTATACGAGAGTGATGAAGCCAGTCAGATCATAAAGGCAGCTAGCCGATCAAAGTGACAGTGCATACCATTCCTATAGGAGAATGTGAAGAGCTAACCTAAACTGGTAGCGTACCGTTCTGGGGCCCAGGAATATCATAATTCCAATTAGAACAAGACGTACAAGCAGGGACCGCTTTGCTATCGAGAAACACCATGCTAACTACAATGCTAGTTCTTCTAGCTACAAAAAACACTTCAATTACTAAATTATAAGACAAAATTAATCAAACACATATACTTACCTCAACCTAGAGAAAAAACAAGACAATTCACTCAACGAATTAAGACACTAAAAAGACGTAGTGGTGCATGTTTGACGGTGGGGGATAGCATTCAGCAGCTGGCTGTGTGAGCAGGAAGGACCGTGCCCAACCACGTCTTAGCCTTGCGGCTAACGTCGGAAAAATGTCCCCTAATATAGCCTGTGCCTCCTGCTCCGCAGTTGGCTGCGCTCATCTCTCGCTAGCAGGCATGCTAAACTACAAACATTTAATTCCTAAACATTAAGGAACACATCACCAAAAATGAATTGACAGACACATAATCAAGGAAAGAAATTTCATTTTATTGTAGTTCAGCCAGCGGACCCAGTACAAAGGAGAATTTGTTATTGGAAAAAACATTGGACACAACAAAAAGTTTAACAAACATTAAATATACAAATTAATCACACAAATACTTACCTGATATCCCTAATACAGTGGAATCATTAAAAAATCTACCTCAGAACACCCTGAGGAAAAGAGACCCGCTTGTGGGCGTGACCAGACACACACACGCACGCAGGCCATAAAAGGGAGCAGAGTGCTCTGGGCCTCAGATGTCCAATGATCCAGTCCAAGAAGGCCTGATGAAGGCACAGCTTAGTGCCGAAACGCGTAGCCAAACTCAAAATGGACGACAAAAAATTCAAATAAGACTCACAAATTAAGAAACACAAAATACTTACCTTGGGTTCCACCTGGAGCGGCCTGTGAGAGGGGGAAACGTCCAGCAGGAGACAGTAAACCGTTCCTATACGAGAGTGATGAAGCCAGTCAGATCATAAAGGCAGCTAGCCGATCAAAGTGACAGTGCATACCATTCCTATAGGAGAATGTGAAGAGCTAACCTAAACTGGTAGCGTACCGTTCTGGGGCCCAGGAATATCATAATTCCAATTAGAACAAGACGTACAAGCAGGGACCGCTTTGCTATCGAGAAACACCATGCTAACTACAATGCTAGTTCTTCTAGCTACAAAAAACACTTCAATTACTAAATTATAAGACAAAATTAATCAAACACATATACTTACCTCAACCTAGAGAAAAAACAAGACAATTCACTCAACGAATTAAGACACTAAAAAGACGTAGTGGTGCATGTTTGACGGTGGGGGATAGCATTCAGCAGCTGGCTGTGTGAGCAGGAAGGACCGTGCCCAACCACGTCTTAGCCTTGCGGCTAACGTCGGAAAAATGTCCCCTAATATAGCCTGTGCCTCCTGCTCCGCAGTTGGCTGCGCTCATCTCTCGCTAGCAGGCATGCTAAACTACAAACATTTAATTCCTAAACATTAAGGAACACATCACCAAAAATGAATTGACAGACACATAATCAAGGAAAGAAATTTCATTTTATTGTAGTTCAGCCAGCGGACCCAGTACAAAGGAGAATTTGTTATTGGAAAAAACATTGGACACAACAAAAAGTTTAACAAACATTAAATATACAAATTAATCACACAAATACTTACCTGATATCCCTAATACAGTGGAATCATTAAAAAATCTACCTCAGAACACCCTGAGGAAAAGAGACCCGCTTGTGGGCGTGACCAGACACACACACGCACGCAGGCCATAAAAGGGAGCAGAGTGCTCTGGGCCTCAGATGTCCAATGATCCAGTCCAAGAAGGCCTGATGAAGGCACAGCTTAGTGCCGAAACGCGTAGCCAAACTCAAAATGGACGACAAAAAATTCAAATAAGACTCACAAATTAAGAAACACAAAATACTTACCTTGGGTTCCACCTGGAGCGGCCTGTGAGAGGGGGAAACGTCCAGCAGGAGACAGTAAACCGTTCCTATACGAGAGTGATGAAGCCAGTCAGATCATAAAGGCAGCTAGCCGATCAAAGTGACAGTGCATACCATTCCTATAGGAGAATGTGAAGAGCTAACCTAAACTGGTAGCGTACCGTTCTGGGGCCCAGGAATATCATAATTCCAATTAGAACAAGACGTACAAGCAGGGACCGCTTTGCTATCGAGAAACACCATGCTAACTACAATGCTAGTTCTTCTAGCTACAAAAAACACTTCAATTACTAAATTATAAGACAAAATTAATCAAACACATATACTTACCTCAACCTAGAGAAAAAACAAGACAATTCACTCAACGAATTAAGACACTAAAAAGACGTAGTGGTGCATGTTTGACGGTGGGGGATAGCATTCAGCAGCTGGCTGTGTGAGCAGGAAGGACCGTGCCCAACCACGTCTTAGCCTTGCGGCTAACGTCGGAAAAATGTCCCCTAATATAGCCTGTGCCTCCTGCTCCGCAGTTGGCTGCGCTCATCTCTCGCTAGCAGGCATGCTAAACTACAAACATTTAATTCCTAAACATTAAGGAACACATCACCAAAAATGAATTGACAGACACATAATCAAGGAAAGAAATTTCATTTTATTGTAGTTCAGCCAGCGGACCCAGTACAAAGGAGAATTTGTTATTGGAAAAAACATTGGACACAACAAAAAGTTTAACAAACATTAAATATACAAATTAATCACACAAATACTTACCTGATATCCCTAATACAGTGGAATCATTAAAAAATCTACCTCAGAACACCCTGAGGAAAAGAGACCCGCTTGTGGGCGTGACCAGACACACACACGCACGCAGGCCATAAAAGGGAGCAGAGTGCTCTGGGCCTCAGATGTCCAATGATCCAGTCCAAGAAGGCCTGATGAAGGCACAGCTTAGTGCCGAAACGCGTAGCCAAACTCAAAATGGACGACAAAAAATTCAAATAAGACTCACAAATTAAGAAACACAAAATACTTACCTTGGGTTCCACCTGGAGCGGCCTGTGAGAGGGGGAAACGTCCAGCAGGAGACAGTAAACCGTTCCTATACGAGAGTGATGAAGCCAGTCAGATCATAAAGGCAGCTAGCCGATCAAAGTGACAGTGCATACCATTCCTATAGGAGAATGTGAAGAGCTAACCTAAACTGGTAGCGTACCGTTCTGGGGCCCAGGAATATCATAATTCCAATTAGAACAAGACGTACAAGCAGGGACCGCTTTGCTATCGAGAAACACCATGCTAACTACAATGCTAGTTCTTCTAGCTACAAAAAACACTTCAATTACTAAATTATAAGACAAAATTAATCAAACACATATACTTACCTCAACCTAGAGAAAAAACAAGACAATTCACTCAACGAATTAAGACACTAAAAAGACGTAGTGGTGCATGTTTGACGGTGGGGGATAGCATTCAGCAGCTGGCTGTGTGAGCAGGAAGGACCGTGCCCAACCACGTCTTAGCCTTGCGGCTAACGTCGGAAAAATGTCCCCTAATATAGCCTGTGCCTCCTGCTCCGCAGTTGGCTGCGCTCATCTCTCGCTAGCAGGCATGCTAAACTACAAACATTTAATTCCTAAACATTAAGGAACACATCACCAAAAATGAATTGACAGACACATAATCAAGGAAAGAAATTTCATTTTATTGTAGTTCAGCCAGCGGACCCAGTACAAAGGAGAATTTGTTATTGGAAAAAACATTGGACACAACAAAAAGTTTAACAAACATTAAATATACAAATTAATCACACAAATACTTACCTGATATCCCTAATACAGTGGAATCATTAAAAAATCTACCTCAGAACACCCTGAGGAAAAGAGACCCGCTTGTGGGCGTGACCAGACACACACACGCACGCAGGCCATAAAAGGGAGCAGAGTGCTCTGGGCCTCAGATGTCCAATGATCCAGTCCAAGAAGGCCTGATGAAGGCACAGCTTAGTGCCGAAACGCGTAGCCAAACTCAAAATGGACGACAAAAAATTCAAATAAGACTCACAAATTAAGAAACACAAAATACTTACCTTGGGTTCCACCTGGAGCGGCCTGTGAGAGGGGGAAACGTCCAGCAGGAGACAGTAAACCGTTCCTATACGAGAGTGATGAAGCCAGTCAGATCATAAAGGCAGCTAGCCGATCAAAGTGACAGTGCATACCATTCCTATAGGAGAATGTGAAGAGCTAACCTAAACTGGTAGCGTACCGTTCTGGGGCCCAGGAATATCATAATTCCAATTAGAACAAGACGTACAAGCAGGGACCGCTTTGCTATCGAGAAACACCATGCTAACTACAATGCTAGTTCTTCTAGCTACAAAAAACACTTCAATTACTAAATTATAAGACAAAATTAATCAAACACATATACTTACCTCAACCTAGAGAAAAAACAAGACAATTCACTCAACGAATTAAGACACTAAAAAGACGTAGTGGTGCATGTTTGACGGTGGGGGATAGCATTCAGCAGCTGGCTGTGTGAGCAGGAAGGACCGTGCCCAACCACGTCTTAGCCTTGCGGCTAACGTCGGAAAAATGTCCCCTAATATAGCCTGTGCCTCCTGCTCCGCAGTTGGCTGCGCTCATCTCTCGCTAGCAGGCATGCTAAACTACAAACATTTAATTCCTAAACATTAAGGAACACATCACCAAAAATGAATTGACAGACACATAATCAAGGAAAGAAATTTCATTTTATTGTAGTTCAGCCAGCGGACCCAGTACAAAGGAGAATTTGTTATTGGAAAAAACATTGGACACAACAAAAAGTTTAACAAACATTAAATATACAAATTAATCACACAAATACTTACCTGATATCCCTAATACAGTGGAATCATTAAAAAATCTACCTCAGAACACCCTGAGGAAAAGAGACCCGCTTGTGGGCGTGACCAGACACACACACGCACGCAGGCCATAAAAGGGAGCAGAGTGCTCTGGGCCTCAGATGTCCAATGATCCAGTCCAAGAAGGCCTGATGAAGGCACAGCTTAGTGCCGAAACGCGTAGCCAAACTCAAAATGGACGACAAAAAATTCAAATAAGACTCACAAATTAAGAAACACAAAATACTTACCTTGGGTTCCACCTGGAGCGGCCTGTGAGAGGGGGAAACGTCCAGCAGGAGACAGTAAACCGTTCCTATACGAGAGTGATGAAGCCAGTCAGATCATAAAGGCAGCTAGCCGATCAAAGTGACAGTGCATACCATTCCTATAGGAGAATGTGAAGAGCTAACCTAAACTGGTAGCGTACCGTTCTGGGGCCCAGGAATATCATAATTCCAATTAGAACAAGACGTACAAGCAGGGACCGCTTTGCTATCGAGAAACACCATGCTAACTACAATGCTAGTTCTTCTAGCTACAAAAAACACTTCAATTACTAAATTATAAGACAAAATTAATCAAACACATATACTTACCTCAACCTAGAGAAAAAACAAGACAATTCACTCAACGAATTAAGACACTAAAAAGACGTAGTGGTGCATGTTTGACGGTGGGGGATAGCATTCAGCAGCTGGCTGTGTGAGCAGGAAGGACCGTGCCCAACCACGTCTTAGCCTTGCGGCTAACGTCGGAAAAATGTCCCCTAATATAGCCTGTGCCTCCTGCTCCGCAGTTGGCTGCGCTCATCTCTCGCTAGCAGGCATGCTAAACTACAAACATTTAATTCCTAAACATTAAGGAACACATCACCAAAAATGAATTGACAGACACATAATCAAGGAAAGAAATTTCATTTTATTGTAGTTCAGCCAGCGGACCCAGTACAAAGGAGAATTTGTTATTGGAAAAAACATTGGACACAACAAAAAGTTTAACAAACATTAAATATACAAATTAATCACACAAATACTTACCTGATATCCCTAATACAGTGGAATCATTAAAAAATCTACCTCAGAACACCCTGAGGAAAAGAGACCCGCTTGTGGGCGTGACCAGACACACACACGCACGCAGGCCATAAAAGGGAGCAGAGTGCTCTGGGCCTCAGATGTCCAATGATCCAGTCCAAGAAGGCCTGATGAAGGCACAGCTTAGTGCCGAAACGCGTAGCCAAACTCAAAATGGACGACAAAAAATTCAAATAAGACTCACAAATTAAGAAACACAAAATACTTACCTTGGGTTCCACCTGGAGCGGCCTGTGAGAGGGGGAAACGTCCAGCAGGAGACAGTAAACCGTTCCTATACGAGAGTGATGAAGCCAGTCAGATCATAAAGGCAGCTAGCCGATCAAAGTGACAGTGCATACCATTCCTATAGGAGAATGTGAAGAGCTAACCTAAACTGGTAGCGTACCGTTCTGGGGCCCAGGAATATCATAATTCCAATTAGAACAAGACGTACAAGCAGGGACCGCTTTGCTATCGAGAAACACCATGCTAACTACAATGCTAGTTCTTCTAGCTACAAAAAACACTTCAATTACTAAATTATAAGACAAAATTAATCAAACACATATACTTACCTCAACCTAGAGAAAAAACAAGACAATTCACTCAACGAATTAAGACACTAAAAAGACGTAGTGGTGCATGTTTGACGGTGGGGGATAGCATTCAGCAGCTGGCTGTGTGAGCAGGAAGGACCGTGCCCAACCACGTCTTAGCCTTGCGGCTAACGTCGGAAAAATGTCCCCTAATATAGCCTGTGCCTCCTGCTCCGCAGTTGGCTGCGCTCATCTCTCGCTAGCAGGCATGCTAAACTACAAACATTTAATTCCTAAACATTAAGGAACACATCACCAAAAATGAATTGACAGACACATAATCAAGGAAAGAAATTTCATTTTATTGTAGTTCAGCCAGCGGACCCAGTACAAAGGAGAATTTGTTATTGGAAAAAACATTGGACACAACAAAAAGTTTAACAAACATTAAATATACAAATTAATCACACAAATACTTACCTGATATCCCTAATACAGTGGAATCATTAAAAAATCTACCTCAGAACACCCTGAGGAAAAGAGACCCGCTTGTGGGCGTGACCAGACACACACACGCACGCAGGCCATAAAAGGGAGCAGAGTGCTCTGGGCCTCAGATGTCCAATGATCCAGTCCAAGAAGGCCTGATGAAGGCACAGCTTAGTGCCGAAACGCGTAGCCAAACTCAAAATGGACGACAAAAAATTCAAATAAGACTCACAAATTAAGAAACACAAAATACTTACCTTGGGTTCCACCTGGAGCGGCCTGTGAGAGGGGGAAACGTCCAGCAGGAGACAGTAAACCGTTCCTATACGAGAGTGATGAAGCCAGTCAGATCATAAAGGCAGCTAGCCGATCAAAGTGACAGTGCATACCATTCCTATAGGAGAATGTGAAGAGCTAACCTAAACTGGTAGCGTACCGTTCTGGGGCCCAGGAATATCATAATTCCAATTAGAACAAGACGTACAAGCAGGGACCGCTTTGCTATCGAGAAACACCATGCTAACTACAATGCTAGTTCTTCTAGCTACAAAAAACACTTCAATTACTAAATTATAAGACAAAATTAATCAAACACATATACTTACCTCAACCTAGAGAAAAAACAAGACAATTCACTCAACGAATTAAGACACTAAAAAGACGTAGTGGTGCATGTTTGACGGTGGGGGATAGCATTCAGCAGCTGGCTGTGTGAGCAGGAAGGACCGTGCCCAACCACGTCTTAGCCTTGCGGCTAACGTCGGAAAAATGTCCCCTAATATAGCCTGTGCCTCCTGCTCCGCAGTTGGCTGCGCTCATCTCTCGCTAGCAGGCATGCTAAACTACAAACATTTAATTCCTAAACATTAAGGAACACATCACCAAAAATGAATTGACAGACACATAATCAAGGAAAGAAATTTCATTTTATTGTAGTTCAGCCAGCGGACCCAGTACAAAGGAGAATTTGTTATTGGAAAAAACATTGGACACAACAAAAAGTTTAACAAACATTAAATATACAAATTAATCACACAAATACTTACCTGATATCCCTAATACAGTGGAATCATTAAAAAATCTACCTCAGAACACCCTGAGGAAAAGAAACCCGCTTGTGGGCGTGACCAGACACACACACGCACGCAGGCCATAAAAGGGAGCAGAGTGCTCTGGGCCTCAGATGTCCAATGATCCAGTCCAAGAAGGCCTGATGAAGGCACAGCTTAGTGCCGAAACGCGTAGCCAAACTCAAAATGGACGACAAAAAATTCAAATAAGACTCACAAATTAAGAAACACAAAATACTTACCTTGGGTTCCACCTGGAGCGGCCTGTGAGAGGGGGAAACGTCCAGCAGGAGACAGTAAACCGTTCCTATACGAGAGTGATGAAGCCAGTCAGATCATAAAGGCAGCTAGCCGATCAAAGTGACAGTGCATACCATTCCTATAGGAGAATGTGAAGAGCTAACCTAAACTGGTAGCGTACCGTTCTGGGGCCCAGGAATATCATAATTCCAATTAGAACAAGACGTACAAGCAGGGACCGCTTTGCTATCGAGAAACACCATGCTAACTACAATGCTAGTTCTTCTAGCTACAAAAAACACTTCAATTACTAAATTATAAGACAAAATTAATCAAACACATATACTTACCTCAACCTAGAGAAAAAACAAGACAATTCACTCAACGAATTAAGACACTAAAAAGACGTAGTGGTGCATGTTTGACGGTGGGGGATAGCATTCAGCAGCTGGCTGTGTGAGCAGGAAGGACCGTGCCCAACCACGTCTTAGCCTTGCGGCTAACGTCGGAAAAATGTCCCCTAATATAGCCTGTGCCTCCTGCTCCGCAGTTGGCTGCGCTCATCTCTCGCTAGCAGGCATGCTAAACTACAAACATTTAATTCCTAAACATTAAGGAACACATCACCAAAAATGAATTGACAGACACATAATCAAGGAAAGAAATTTCATTTTATTGTAGTTCAGCCAGCGGACCCAGTACAAAGGAGAATTTGTTATTGGAAAAAACATTGGACACAACAAAAAGTTTAACAAACATTAAATATACAAATTAATCACACAAATACTTACCTGATATCCCTAATACAGTGGAATCATTAAAAAATCTACCTCAGAACACCCTGAGGAAAAGAGACCCGCTTGTGGGCGTGACCAGACACACACACGCACGCAGGCCATAAAAGGGAGCAGAGTGCTCTGGGCCTCAGATGTCCAATGATCCAGTCCAAGAAGGCCTGATGAAGGCACAGCTTAGTGCCGAAACGCGTAGCCAAACTCAAAATGGACGACAAAAAATTCAAATAAGACTCACAAATTAAGAAACACAAAATACTTACCTTGGGTTCCACCTGGAGCGGCCTGTGAGAGGGGGAAACGTCCAGCAGGAGACAGTAAACCGTTCCTATACGAGAGTGATGAAGCCAGTCAGATCATAAAGGCAGCTAGCCGATCAAAGTGACAGTGCATACCATTCCTATAGGAGAATGTGAAGAGCTAACCTAAACTGGTAGCGTACCGTTCTGGGGCCCAGGAATATCATAATTCCAATTAGAACAAGACGTACAAGCAGGGACCGCTTTGCTATCGAGAAACACCATGCTAACTACAATGCTAGTTCTTCTAGCTACAAAAAACACTTCAATTACTAAATTATAAGACAAAATTAATCAAACACATATACTTACCTCAACCTAGAGAAAAAACAAGACAATTCACTCAACGAATTAAGACACTAAAAAGACGTAGTGGTGCATGTTTGACGGTGGGGGATAGCATTCAGCAGCTGGCTGTGTGAGCAGGAAGGACCGTGCCCAACCACGTCTTAGCCTTGCGGCTAACGTCGGAAAAATGTCCCCTAATATAGCCTGTGCCTCCTGCTCCGCAGTTGGCTGCGCTCATCTCTCGCTAGCAGGCATGCTAAACTACAAACATTTAATTCCTAAACATTAAGGAACACATCACCAAAAATGAATTGACAGACACATAATCAAGGAAAGAAATTTCATTTTATTGTAGTTCAGCCAGCGGACCCAGTACAAAGGAGAATTTGTTATTGGAAAAAACATTGGACACAACAAAAAGTTTAACAAACATTAAATATACAAATTAATCACACAAATACTTACCTGATATCCCTAATACAGTGGAATCATTAAAAAATCTACCTCAGAACACCCTGAGGAAAAGAGACCCGCTTGTGGGCGTGACCAGACACACACACGCACGCAGGCCATAAAAGGGAGCAGAGTGCTCTGGGCCTCAGATGTCCAATGATCCAGTCCAAGAAGGCCTGATGAAGGCACAGCTTAGTGCCGAAACGCGTAGCCAAACTCAAAATGGACGACAAAAAATTCAAATAAGACTCACAAATTAAGAAACACAAAATACTTACCTTGGGTTCCACCTGGAGCGGCCTGTGAGAGGGGGAAACGTCCAGCAGGAGACAGTAAACCGTTCCTATACGAGAGTGATGAAGCCAGTCAGATCATAAAGGCAGCTAGCCGATCAAAGTGACAGTGCATACCATTCCTATAGGAGAATGTGAAGAGCTAACCTAAACTGGTAGCGTACCGTTCTGGGGCCCAGGAATATCATAATTCCAATTAGAACAAGACGTACAAGCAGGGACCGCTTTGCTATCGAGAAACACCATGCTAACTACAATGCTAGTTCTTCTAGCTACAAAAAACACTTCAATTACTAAATTATAAGACAAAATTAATCAAACACATATACTTACCTCAACCTAGAGAAAAAACAAGACAATTCACTCAACGAATTAAGACACTAAAAAGACGTAGTGGTGCATGTTTGACGGTGGGGGATAGCATTCAGCAGCTGGCTGTGTGAGCAGGAAGGACCGTGCCCAACCACGTCTTAGCCTTGCGGCTAACGTCGGAAAAATGTCCCCTAATATAGCCTGTGCCTCCTGCTCCGCAGTTGGCTGCGCTCATCTCTCGCTAGCAGGCATGCTAAACTACAAACATTTAATTCCTAAACATTAAGGAACACATCACCAAAAATGAATTGACAGACACATAATCAAGGAAAGAAATTTCATTTTATTGTAGTTCAGCCAGCGGACCCAGTACAAAGGAGAATTTGTTATTGGAAAAAACATTGGACACAACAAAAAGTTTAACAAACATTAAATATACAAATTAATCACACAAATACTTACCTGATATCCCTAATACAGTGGAATCATTAAAAAATCTACCTCAGAACACCCTGAGGAAAAGAGACCCGCTTGTGGGCGTGACCAGACACACACACGCACGCAGGCCATAAAAGGGAGCAGAGTGCTCTGGGCCTCAGATGTCCAATGATCCAGTCCAAGAAGGCCTGATGAAGGCACAGCTTAGTGCCGAAACGCGTAGCCAAACTCAAAATGGATGACAAAAAATTCAAATAAGACTCACAAATTAAGAAACACAAAATACTTACCTTGGGTTCCACCTGGAGCGGCCTGTGAGAGGGGGAAACGTCCAGCAGGAGACAGTAAACCGTTCCTATACGAGAGTGATGAAGCCAGTCAGATCATAAAGGCAGCTAGCCGATCAAAGTGACAGTGCATACCATTCCTATAGGAGAATGTGAAGAGCTAACCTAAACTGGTAGCGTACCGTTCTGGGGCCCAGGAATATCATAATTCCAATTAGAACAAGACGTACAAGCAGGGACCGCTTTGCTATCGAGAAACACCATGCTAACTACAATGCTAGTTCTTCTAGCTACAAAAAACACTTCAATTACTAAATTATAAGACAAAATTAATCAAACACATATACTTACCTCAACCTAGAGAAAAAACAAGACAATTCACTCAACGAATTAAGACACTAAAAAGACGTAGTGGTGCATGTTTGACGGTGGGGGATAGCATTCAGCAGCTGGCTGTGTGAGCAGGAAGGACCGTGCCCAACCACGTCTTAGCCTTGCGGCTAACGTCGGAAAAATGTCCCCTAATATAGCCTGTGCCTCCTGCTCCGCAGTTGGCTGCGCTCATCTCTCGCTAGCAGGCATGCTAAACTACAAACATTTAATTCCTAAACATTAAGGAACACATCACCAAAAATGAATTGACAGACACATAATCAAGGAAAGAAATTTCATTTTATTGTAGTTCAGCCAGCGGACCCAGTACAAAGGAGAATTTGTTATTGGAAAAAACATTGGACACAACAAAAAGTTTAACAAACATTAAATATACAAATTAATCACACAAATACTTACCTGATATCCCTAATACAGTGGAATCATTAAAAAATCTACCTCAGAACACCCTGAGGAAAAGAGACCCGCTTGTGGGCGTGACCAGACACACACACGCACGCAGGCCATAAAAGGGAGCAGAGTGCTCTGGGCCTCAGATGTCCAATGATCCAGTCCAAGAAGGCCTGATGAAGGCACAGCTTAGTGCCGAAACGCGTAGCCAAACTCAAAATGGACGACAAAAAATTCAAATAAGACTCACAAATTAAGAAACACAAAATACTTACCTTGGGTTCCACCTGGAGCGGCCTGTGAGAGGGGGAAACGTCCAGCAGGAGACAGTAAACCGTTCCTATACGAGAGTGATGAAGCCAGTCAGATCATAAAGGCAGCTAGCCGATCAAAGTGACAGTGCATACCATTCCTATAGGAGAATGTGAAGAGCTAACCTAAACTGGTAGCGTACCGTTCTGGGGCCCAGGAATATCATAATTCCAATTAGAACAAGACGTACAAGCAGGGACCGCTTTGCTATCGAGAAACACCATGCTAACTACAATGCTAGTTCTTCTAGCTACAAAAAACACTTCAATTACTAAATTATAAGACAAAATTAATCAAACACATATACTTACCTCAACCTAGAGAAAAAACAAGACAATTCACTCAACGAATTAAGACACTAAAAAGACGTAGTGGTGCATGTTTGACGGTGGGGGATAGCATTCAGCAGCTGGCTGTGTGAGCAGGAAGGACCGTGCCCAACCACGTCTTAGCCTTGCGGCTAACGTCGGAAAAATGTCCCCTAATATAGCCTGTGCCTCCTGCTCCGCAGTTGGCTGCGCTCATCTCTCGCTAGCAGGCATGCTAAACTACAAACATTTAATTCCTAAACATTAAGGAACACATCACCAAAAATGAATTGACAGACACATAATCAAGGAAAGAAATTTCATTTTATTGTAGTTCAGCCAGCGGACCCAGTACAAAGGAGAATTTGTTATTGGAAAAAACATTGGACACAACAAAAAGTTTAACAAACATTAAATATACAAATTAATCACACAAATACTTACCTGATATCCCTAATACAGTGGAATCATTAAAAAATCTACCTCAGAACACCCTGAGGAAAAGAGACCCGCTTGTGGGCGTGACCAGACACACACACGCACGCAGGCCATAAAAGGGAGCAGAGTGCTCTGGGCCTCAGATGTCCAATGATCCAGTCCAAGAAGGCCTGATGAAGGCACAGCTTAGTGCCGAAACGCGTAGCCAAACTCAAAATGGACGACAAAAAATTCAAATAAGACTCACAAATTAAGAAACACAAAATACTTACCTTGGGTTCCACCTGGAGCGGCCTGTGAGAGGGGGAAACGTCCAGCAGGAGACAGTAAACCGTTCCTATACGAGAGTGATGAAGCCAGTCAGATCATAAAGGCAGCTAGCCGATCAAAGTGACAGTGCATACCATTCCTATAGGAGAATGTGAAGAGCTAACCTAAACTGGTAGCGTACCGTTCTGGGGCCCAGGAATATCATAATTCCAATTAGAACAAGACGTACAAGCAGGGACCGCTTTGCTATCGAGAAACACCATGCTAACTACAATGCTAGTTCTTCTAGCTACAAAAAACACTTCAATTACTAAATTATAAGACAAAATTAATCAAACACATATACTTACCTCAACCTAGAGAAAAAACAAGACAATTCACTCAACGAATTAAGACACTAAAAAGACGTAGTGGTGCATGTTTGACGGTGGGGGATAGCATTCAGCAGCTGGCTGTGTGAGCAGGAAGGACCGTGCCCAACCACGTCTTAGCCTTGCGGCTAACGTCGGAAAAATGTCCCCTAATATAGCCTGTGCCTCCTGCTCCGCAGTTGGCTGCGCTCATCTCTCGCTAGCAGGCATGCTAAACTACAAACATTTAATTCCTAAACATTAAGGAACACATCACCAAAAATGAATTGACAGACACATAATCAAGGAAAGAAATTTCATTTTATTGTAGTTCAGCCAGCGGACCCAGTACAAAGGAGAATTTGTTATTGGAAAAAACATTGGACACAACAAAAAGTTTAACAAACATTAAATATACAAATTAATCACACAAATACTTACCTGATATCCCTAATACAGTGGAATCATTAAAAAATCTACCTCAGAACACCCTGAGGAAAAGAGACCCGCTTGTGGGCGTGACCAGACACACACACGCACGCAGGCCATAAAAGGGAGCAGAGTGCTCTGGGCCTCAGATGTCCAATGATCCAGTCCAAGAAGGCCTGATGAAGGCACAGCTTAGTGCCGAAACGCGTAGCCAAACTCAAAATGGACGACAAAAAATTCAAATAAGACTCACAAATTAAGAAACACAAAATACTTACCTTGGGTTCCACCTGGAGCGGCCTGTGAGAGGGGGAAACGTCCAGCAGGAGACAGTAAACCGTTCCTATACGAGAGTGATGAAGCCAGTCAGATCATAAAGGCAGCTAGCCGATCAAAGTGACAGTGCATACCATTCCTATAGGAGAATGTGAAGAGCTAACCTAAACTGGTAGCGTACCGTTCTGGGGCCCAGGAATATCATAATTCCAATTAGAACAAGACGTACAAGCAGGGACCGCTTTGCTATCGAGAAACACCATGCTAACTACAATGCTAGTTCTTCTAGCTACAAAAAACACTTCAATTACTAAATTATAAGACAAAATTAATCAAACACATATACTTACCTCAACCTAGAGAAAAAACAAGACAATTCACTCAACGAATTAAGACACTAAAAAGACGTAGTGGTGCATGTTTGACGGTGGGGGATAGCATTCAGCAGCTGGCTGTGTGAGCAGGAAGGACCGTGCCCAACCACGTCTTAGCCTTGCGGCTAACGTCGGAAAAATGTCCCCTAATATAGCCTGTGCCTCCTGCTCCGCAGTTGGCTGCGCTCATCTCTCGCTAGCAGGCATGCTAAACTACAAACATTTAATTCCTAAACATTAAGGAACACATCACCAAAAATGAATTGACAGACACATAATCAAGGAAAGAAATTTCATTTTATTGTAGTTCAGCCAGCGGACCCAGTACAAAGGAGAATTTGTTATTGGAAAAAACATTGGACACAACAAAAAGTTTAACAAACATTAAATATACAAATTAATCACACAAATACTTACCTGATATCCCTAATACAGTGGAATCATTAAAAAATCTACCTCAGAACACCCTGAGGAAAAGAGACCCGCTTGTGGGCGTGACCAGACACACACACGCACGCAGGCCATAAAAGGGAGCAGAGTGCTCTGGGCCTCAGATGTCCAATGATCCAGTCCAAGAAGGCCTGATGAAGGCACAGCTTAGTGCCGAAACGCGTAGCCAAACTCAAAATGGACGACAAAAAATTCAAATAAGACTCACAAATTAAGAAACACAAAATACTTACCTTGGGTTCCACCTGGAGCGGCCTGTGAGAGGGGGAAACGTCCAGCAGGAGACAGTAAACCGTTCCTATACGAGAGTGATGAAGCCAGTCAGATCATAAAGGCAGCTAGCCGATCAAAGTGACAGTGCATACCATTCCTATAGGAGAATGTGAAGAGCTAACCTAAACTGGTAGCGTACCGTTCTGGGGCCCAGGAATATCATAATTCCAATTAGAACAAGACGTACAAGCAGGGACCGCTTTGCTATCGAGAAACACCATGCTAACTACAATGCTAGTTCTTCTAGCTACAAAAAACACTTCAATTACTAAATTATAAGACAAAATTAATCAAACACATATACTTACCTCAACCTAGAGAAAAAACAAGACAATTCACTCAACGAATTAAGACACTAAAAAGACGTAGTGGTGCATGTTTGACGGTGGGGGATAGCATTCAGCAGCTGGCTGTGTGAGCAGGAAGGACCGTGCCCAACCACGTCTTAGCCTTGCGGCTAACGTCGGAAAAATGTCCCCTAATATAGCCTGTGCCTCCTGCTCCGCAGTTGGCTGCGCTCATCTCTCGCTAGCAGGCATGCTAAACTACAAACATTTAATTCCTAAACATTAAGGAACACATCACCAAAAATGAATTGACAGACACATAATCAAGGAAAGAAATTTCATTTTATTGTAGTTCAGCCAGCGGACCCAGTACAAAGGAGAATTTGTTATTGGAAAAAACATTGGACACAACAAAAAGTTTAACAAACATTAAATATACAAATTAATCACACAAATACTTACCTGATATCCCTAATACAGTGGAATCATTAAAAAATCTACCTCAGAACACCCTGAGGAAAAGAGACCCGCTTGTGGGCGTGACCAGACACACACACGCACGCAGGCCATAAAAGGGAGCAGAGTGCTCTGGGCCTCAGATGTCCAATGATCCAGTCCAAGAAGGCCTGATGAAGGCACAGCTTAGTGCCGAAACGCGTAGCCAAACTCAAAATGGACGACAAAAAATTCAAATAAGACTCACAAATTAAGAAACACAAAATACTTACCTTGGGTTCCACCTGGAGCGGCCTGTGAGAGGGGGAAACGTCCAGCAGGAGACAGTAAACCGTTCCTATACGAGAGTGATGAAGCCAGTCAGATCATAAAGGCAGCTAGCCGATCAAAGTGACAGTGCATACCATTCCTATAGGAGAATGTGAAGAGCTAACCTAAACTGGTAGCGTACCGTTCTGGGGCCCAGGAATATCATAATTCCAATTAGAACAAGACGTACAAGCAGGGACCGCTTTGCTATCGAGAAACACCATGCTAACTACAATGCTAGTTCTTCTAGCTACAAAAAACACTTCAATTACTAAATTATAAGACAAAATTAATCAAACACATATACTTACCTCAACCTAGAGAAAAAACAAGACAATTCACTCAACGAATTAAGACACTAAAAAGACGTAGTGGTGCATGTTTGACGGTGGGGGATAGCATTCAGCAGCTGGCTGTGTGAGCAGGAAGGACCGTGCCCAACCACGTCTTAGCCTTGCGGCTAACGTCGGAAAAATGTCCCCTAATATAGCCTGTGCCTCCTGCTCCGCAGTTGGCTGCGCTCATCTCTCGCTAGCAGGCATGCTAAACTACAAACATTTAATTCCTAAACATTAAGGAACACATCACCAAAAATGAATTGACAGACACATAATCAAGGAAAGAAATTTCATTTTATTGTAGTTCAGCCAGCGGACCCAGTACAAAGGAGAATTTGTTATTGGAAAAAACATTGGACACAACAAAAAGTTTAACAAACATTAAATATACAAATTAATCACACAAATACTTACCTGATATCCCTAATACAGTGGAATCATTAAAAAATCTACCTCAGAACACCCTGAGGAAAAGAGACCCGCTTGTGGGCGTGACCAGACACACACACGCACGCAGGCCATAAAAGGGAGCAGAGTGCTCTGGGCCTCAGATGTCCAATGATCCAGTCCAAGAAGGCCTGATGAAGGCACAGCTTAGTGCCGAAACGCGTAGCCAAACTCAAAATGGACGACAAAAAATTCAAATAAGACTCACAAATTAAGAAACACAAAATACTTACCTTGGGTTCCACCTGGAGCGGCCTGTGAGAGGGGGAAACGTCCAGCAGGAGACAGTAAACCGTTCCTATACGAGAGTGATGAAGCCAGTCAGATCATAAAGGCAGCTAGCCGATCAAAGTGACAGTGCATACCATTCCTATAGGAGAATGTGAAGAGCTAACCTAAACTGGTAGCGTACCGTTCTGGGGCCCAGGAATATCATAATTCCAATTAGAACAAGACGTACAAGCAGGGACCGCTTTGCTATCGAGAAACACCATGCTAACTACAATGCTAGTTCTTCTAGCTACAAAAAACACTTCAATTACTAAATTATAAGACAAAATTAATCAAACACATATACTTACCTCAACCTAGAGAAAAAACAAGACAATTCACTCAACGAATTAAGACACTAAAAAGACGTAGTGGTGCATGTTTGACGGTGGGGGATAGCATTCAGCAGCTGGCTGTGTGAGCAGGAAGGACCGTGCCCAACCACGTCTTAGCCTTGCGGCTAACGTCGGAAAAATGTCCCCTAATATAGCCTGTGCCTCCTGCTCCGCAGTTGGCTGCGCTCATCTCTCGCTAGCAGGCATGCTAAACTACAAACATTTAATTCCTAAACATTAAGGAACACATCACCAAAAATGAATTGACAGACACATAATCAAGGAAAGAAATTTCATTTTATTGTAGTTCAGCCAGCGGACCCAGTACAAAGGAGAATTTGTTATTGGAAAAAACATTGGACACAACAAAAAGTTTAACAAACATTAAATATACAAATTAATCACACAAATACTTACCTGATATCCCTAATACAGTGGAATCATTAAAAAATCTACCTCAGAACACCCTGAGGAAAAGAGACCCGCTTGTGGGCGTGACCAGACACACACACGCACGCAGGCCATAAAAGGGAGCAGAGTGCTCTGGGCCTCAGATGTCCAATGATCCAGTCCAAGAAGGCCTGATGAAGGCACAGCTTAGTGCCGAAACGCGTAGCCAAACTCAAAATGGACGACAAAAAATTCAAATAAGACTCACAAATTAAGAAACACAAAATACTTACCTTGGGTTCCACCTGGAGCGGCCTGTGAGAGGGGGAAACGTCCAGCAGGAGACAGTAAACCGTTCCTATACGAGAGTGATGAAGCCAGTCAGATCATAAAGGCAGCTAGCCGATCAAAGTGACAGTGCATACCATTCCTATAGGAGAATGTGAAGAGCTAACCTAAACTGGTAGCGTACCGTTCTGGGGCCCAGGAATATCATAATTCCAATTAGAACAAGACGTACAAGCAGGGACCGCTTTGCTATCGAGAAACACCATGCTAACTACAATGCTAGTTCTTCTAGCTACAAAAAACACTTCAATTACTAAATTATAAGACAAAATTAATCAAACACATATACTTACCTCAACCTAGAGAAAAAACAAGACAATTCACTCAACGAATTAAGACACTAAAAAGACGTAGTGGTGCATGTTTGACGGTGGGGGATAGCATTCAGCAGCTGGCTGTGTGAGCAGGAAGGACCGTGCCCAACCACGTCTTAGCCTTGCGGCTAACGTCGGAAAAATGTCCCCTAATATAGCCTGTGCCTCCTGCTCCGCAGTTGGCTGCGCTCATCTCTCGCTAGCAGGCATGCTAAACTACAAACATTTAATTCCTAAACATTAAGGAACACATCACCAAAAATGAATTGACAGACACATAATCAAGGAAAGAAATTTCATTTTATTGTAGTTCAGCCAGCGGACCCAGTACAAAGGAGAATTTGTTATTGGAAAAAACATTGGACACAACAAAAAGTTTAACAAACATTAAATATACAAATTAATCACACAAATACTTACCTGATATCCCTAATACAGTGGAATCATTAAAAAATCTACCTCAGAACACCCTGAGGAAAAGAGACCCGCTTGTGGGCGTGACCAGACACACACACGCACGCAGGCCATAAAAGGGAGCAGAGTGCTCTGGGCCTCAGATGTCCAATGATCCAGTCCAAGAAGGCCTGATGAAGGCACAGCTTAGTGCCGAAACGCGTAGCCAAACTCAAAATGGACGACAAAAAATTCAAATAAGACTCACAAATTAAGAAACACAAAATACTTACCTTGGGTTCCACCTGGAGCGGCCTGTGAGAGGGGGAAACGTCCAGCAGGAGACAGTAAACCGTTCCTATACGAGAGTGATGAAGCCAGTCAGATCATAAAGGCAGCTAGCCGATCAAAGTGACAGTGCATACCATTCCTATAGGAGAATGTGAAGAGCTAACCTAAACTGGTAGCGTACCGTTCTGGGGCCCAGGAATATCATAATTCCAATTAGAACAAGACGTACAAGCAGGGACCGCTTTGCTATCGAGAAACACCATGCTAACTACAATGCTAGTTCTTCTAGCTACAAAAAACACTTCAATTACTAAATTATAAGACAAAATTAATCAAACACATATACTTACCTCAACCTAGAGAAAAAACAAGACAATTCACTCAACGAATTAAGACACTAAAAAGACGTAGTGGTGCATGTTTGACGGTGGGGGATAGCATTCAGCAGCTGGCTGTGTGAGCAGGAAGGACCGTGCCCAACCACGTCTTAGCCTTGCGGCTAACGTCGGAAAAATGTCCCCTAATATAGCCTGTGCCTCCTGCTCCGCAGTTGGCTGCGCTCATCTCTCGCTAGCAGGCATGCTAAACTACAAACATTTAATTCCTAAACATTAAGGAACACATCACCAAAAATGAATTGACAGACACATAATCAAGGAAAGAAATTTCATTTTATTGTAGTTCAGCCAGCGGACCCAGTACAAAGGAGAATTTGTTATTGGAAAAAACATTGGACACAACAAAAAGTTTAACAAACATTAAATATACAAATTAATCACACAAATACTTACCTGATATCCCTAATACAGTGGAATCATTAAAAAATCTACCTCAGAACACCCTGAGGAAAAGAGACCCGCTTGTGGGCGTGACCAGACACACACACGCACGCAGGCCATAAAAGGGAGCAGAGTGCTCTGGGCCTCAGATGTCCAATGATCCAGTCCAAGAAGGCCTGATGAAGGCACAGCTTAGTGCCGAAACGCGTAGCCAAACTCAAAATGGACGACAAAAAATTCAAATAAGACTCACAAATTAAGAAACACAAAATACTTACCTTGGGTTCCACCTGGAGCGGCCTGTGAGAGGGGGAAACGTCCAGCAGGAGACAGTAAACCGTTCCTATACGAGAGTGATGAAGCCAGTCAGATCATAAAGGCAGCTAGCCGATCAAAGTGACAGTGCATACCATTCCTATAGGAGAATGTGAAGAGCTAACCTAAACTGGTAGCGTACCGTTCTGGGGCCCAGGAATATCATAATTCCAATTAGAACAAGACGTACAAGCAGGGACCGCTTTGCTATCGAGAAACACCATGCTAACTACAATGCTAGTTCTTCTAGCTACAAAAAACACTTCAATTACTAAATTATAAGACAAAATTAATCAAACACATATACTTACCTCAACCTAGAGAAAAAACAAGACAATTCACTCAACGAATTAAGACACTAAAAAGACGTAGTGGTGCATGTTTGACGGTGGGGGATAGCATTCAGCAGCTGGCTGTGTGAGCAGGAAGGACCGTGCCCAACCACGTCTTAGCCTTGCGGCTAACGTCGGAAAAATGTCCCCTAATATAGCCTGTGCCTCCTGCTCCGCAGTTGGCTGCGCTCATCTCTCGCTAGCAGGCATGCTAAACTACAAACATTTAATTCCTAAACATTAAGGAACACATCACCAAAAATGAATTGACAGACACATAATCAAGGAAAGAAATTTCATTTTATTGTAGTTCAGCCAGCGGACCCAGTACAAAGGAGAATTTGTTATTGGAAAAAACATTGGACACAACAAAAAGTTTAACAAACATTAAATATACAAATTAATCACACAAATACTTACCTGATATCCCTAATACAGTGGAATCATTAAAAAATCTACCTCAGAACACCCTGAGGAAAAGAGACCCGCTTGTGGGCGTGACCAGACACACACACGCACGCAGGCCATAAAAGGGAGCAGAGTGCTCTGGGCCTCAGATGTCCAATGATCCAGTCCAAGAAGGCCTGATGAAGGCACAGCTTAGTGCCGAAACGCGTAGCCAAACTCAAAATGGACGACAAAAAATTCAAATAAGACTCACAAATTAAGAAACACAAAATACTTACCTTGGGTTCCACCTGGAGCGGCCTGTGAGAGGGGGAAACGTCCAGCAGGAGACAGTAAACCGTTCCTATACGAGAGTGATGAAGCCAGTCAGATCATAAAGGCAGCTAGCCGATCAAAGTGACAGTGCATACCATTCCTATAGGAGAATGTGAAGAGCTAACCTAAACTGGTAGCGTACCGTTCTGGGGCCCAGGAATATCATAATTCCAATTAGAACAAGACGTACAAGCAGGGACCGCTTTGCTATCGAGAAACACCATGCTAACTACAATGCTAGTTCTTCTAGCTACAAAAAACACTTCAATTACTAAATTATAAGACAAAATTAATCAAACACATATACTTACCTCAACCTAGAGAAAAAACAAGACAATTCACTCAACGAATTAAGACACTAAAAAGACGTAGTGGTGCATGTTTGACGGTGGGGGATAGCATTCAGCAGCTGGCTGTGTGAGCAGGAAGGACCGTGCCCAACCACGTCTTAGCCTTGCGGCTAACGTCGGAAAAATGTCCCCTAATATAGCCTGTGCCTCCTGCTCCGCAGTTGGCTGCGCTCATCTCTCGCTAGCAGGCATGCTAAACTACAAACATTTAATTCCTAAACATTAAGGAACACATCACCAAAAATGAATTGACAGACACATAATCAAGGAAAGAAATTTCATTTTATTGTAGTTCAGCCAGCGGACCCAGTACAAAGGAGAATTTGTTATTGGAAAAAACATTGGACACAACAAAAAGTTTAACAAACATTAAATATACAAATTAATCACACAAATACTTACCTGATATCCCTAATACAGTGGAATCATTAAAAAATCTACCTCAGAACACCCTGAGGAAAAGAGACCCGCTTGTGGGCGTGACCAGACACACACACGCACGCAGGCCATAAAAGGGAGCAGAGTGCTCTGGGCCTCAGATGTCCAATGATCCAGTCCAAGAAGGCCTGATGAAGGCACAGCTTAGTGCCGAAACGCGTAGCCAAACTCAAAATGGACGACAAAAAATTCAAATAAGACTCACAAATTAAGAAACACAAAATACTTACCTTGGGTTCCACCTGGAGCGGCCTGTGAGAGGGGGAAACGTCCAGCAGGAGACAGTAAACCGTTCCTATACGAGAGTGATGAAGCCAGTCAGATCATAAAGGCAGCTAGCCGATCAAAGTGACAGTGCATACCATTCCTATAGGAGAATGTGAAGAGCTAACCTAAACTGGTAGCGTACCGTTCTGGGGCCCAGGAATATCATAATTCCAATTAGAACAAGACGTACAAGCAGGGACCGCTTTGCTATCGAGAAACACCATGCTAACTACAATGCTAGTTCTTCTAGCTACAAAAAACACTTCAATTACTAAATTATAAGACAAAATTAATCAAACACATATACTTACCTCAACCTAGAGAAAAAACAAGACAATTCACTCAACGAATTAAGACACTAAAAAGACGTAGTGGTGCATGTTTGACGGTGGGGGATAGCATTCAGCAGCTGGCTGTGTGAGCAGGAAGGACCGTGCCCAACCACGTCTTAGCCTTGCGGCTAACGTCGGAAAAATGTCCCCTAATATAGCCTGTGCCTCCTGCTCCGCAGTTGGCTGCGCTCATCTCTCGCTAGCAGGCATGCTAAACTACAAACATTTAATTCCTAAACATTAAGGAACACATCACCAAAAATGAATTGACAGACACATAATCAAGGAAAGAAATTTCATTTTATTGTAGTTCAGCCAGCGGACCCAGTACAAAGGAGAATTTGTTATTGGAAAAAACATTGGACACAACAAAAAGTTTAACAAACATTAAATATACAAATTAATCACACAAATACTTACCTGATATCCCTAATACAGTGGAATCATTAAAAAATCTACCTCAGAACACCCTGAGGAAAAGAGACCCGCTTGTGGGCGTGACCAGACACACACACGCACGCAGGCCATAAAAGGGAGCAGAGTGCTCTGGGCCTCAGATGTCCAATGATCCAGTCCAAGAAGGCCTGATGAAGGCACAGCTTAGTGCCGAAACGCGTAGCCAAACTCAAAATGGACGACAAAAAATTCAAATAAGACTCACAAATTAAGAAACACAAAATACTTACCTTGGGTTCCACCTGGAGCGGCCTGTGAGAGGGGGAAACGTCCAGCAGGAGACAGTAAACCGTTCCTATACGAGAGTGATGAAGCCAGTCAGATCATAAAGGCAGCTAGCCGATCAAAGTGACAGTGCATACCATTCCTATAGGAGAATGTGAAGAGCTAACCTAAACTGGTAGCGTACCGTTCTGGGGCCCAGGAATATCATAATTCCAATTAGAACAAGACGTACAAGCAGGGACCGCTTTGCTATCGAGAAACACCATGCTAACTACAATGCTAGTTCTTCTAGCTACAAAAAACACTTCAATTACTAAATTATAAGACAAAATTAATCAAACACATATACTTACCTCAACCTAGAGAAAAAACAAGACAATTCACTCAACGAATTAAGACACTAAAAAGACGTAGTGGTGCATGTTTGACGGTGGGGGATAGCATTCAGCAGCTGGCTGTGTGAGCAGGAAGGACCGTGCCCAACCACGTCTTAGCCTTGCGGCTAACGTCGGAAAAATGTCCCCTAATATAGCCTGTGCCTCCTGCTCCGCAGTTGGCTGCGCTCATCTCTCGCTAGCAGGCATGCTAAACTACAAACATTTAATTCCTAAACATTAAGGAACACATCACCAAAAATGAATTGACAGACACATAATCAAGGAAAGAAATTTCATTTTATTGTAGTTCAGCCAGCGGACCCAGTACAAAGGAGAATTTGTTATTGGAAAAAACATTGGACACAACAAAAAGTTTAACAAACATTAAATATACAAATTAATCACACAAATACTTACCTGATATCCCTAATACAGTGGAATCATTAAAAAATCTACCTCAGAACACCCTGAGGAAAAGAGACCCGCTTGTGGGCGTGACCAGACACACACACGCACGCAGGCCATAAAAGGGAGCAGAGTGCTCTGGGCCTCAGATGTCCAATGATCCAGTCCAAGAAGGCCTGATGAAGGCACAGCTTAGTGCCGAAACGCGTAGCCAAACTCAAAATGGACGACAAAAAATTCAAATAAGACTCACAAATTAAGAAACACAAAATACTTACCTTGGGTTCCACCTGGAGCGGCCTGTGAGAGGGGGAAACGTCCAGCAGGAGACAGTAAACCGTTCCTATACGAGAGTGATGAAGCCAGTCAGATCATAAAGGCAGCTAGCCGATCAAAGTGACAGTGCATACCATTCCTATAGGAGAATGTGAAGAGCTAACCTAAACTGGTAGCGTACCGTTCTGGGGCCCAGGAATATCATAATTCCAATTAGAACAAGACGTACAAGCAGGGACCGCTTTGCTATCGAGAAACACCATGCTAACTACAATGCTAGTTCTTCTAGCTACAAAAAACACTTCAATTACTAAATTATAAGACAAAATTAATCAAACACATATACTTACCTCAACCTAGAGAAAAAACAAGACAATTCACTCAACGAATTAAGACACTAAAAAGACGTAGTGGTGCATGTTTGACGGTGGGGGATAGCATTCAGCAGCTGGCTGTGTGAGCAGGAAGGACCGTGCCCAACCACGTCTTAGCCTTGCGGCTAACGTCGGAAAAATGTCCCCTAATATAGCCTGTGCCTCCTGCTCCGCAGTTGGCTGCGCTCATCTCTCGCTAGCAGGCATGCTAAACTACAAACATTTAATTCCTAAACATTAAGGAACACATCACCAAAAATGAATTGACAGACACATAATCAAGGAAAGAAATTTCATTTTATTGTAGTTCAGCCAGCGGACCCAGTACAAAGGAGAATTTGTTATTGGAAAAAACATTGGACACAACAAAAAGTTTAACAAACATTAAATATACAAATTAATCACACAAATACTTACCTGATATCCCTAATACAGTGGAATCATTAAAAAATCTACCTCAGAACACCCTGAGGAAAAGAGACCCGCTTGTGGGCGTGACCAGACACACACACGCACGCAGGCCATAAAAGGGAGCAGAGTGCTCTGGGCCTCAGATGTCCAATGATCCAGTCCAAGAAGGCCTGATGAAGGCACAGCTTAGTGCCGAAACGCGTAGCCAAACTCAAAATGGACGACAAAAAATTCAAATAAGACTCACAAATTAAGAAACACAAAATACTTACCTTGGGTTCCACCTGGAGCGGCCTGTGAGAGGGGGAAACGTCCAGCAGGAGACAGTAAACCGTTCCTATACGAGAGTGATGAAGCCAGTCAGATCATAAAGGCAGCTAGCCGATCAAAGTGACAGTGCATACCATTCCTATAGGAGAATGTGAAGAGCTAACCTAAACTGGTAGCGTACCGTTCTGGGGCCCAGGAATATCATAATTCCAATTAGAACAAGACGTACAAGCAGGGACCGCTTTGCTATCGAGAAACACCATGCTAACTACAATGCTAGTTCTTCTAGCTACAAAAAACACTTCAATTACTAAATTATAAGACAAAATTAATCAAACACATATACTTACCTCAACCTAGAGAAAAAACAAGACAATTCACTCAACGAATTAAGACACTAAAAAGACGTAGTGGTGCATGTTTGACGGTGGGGGATAGCATTCAGCAGCTGGCTGTGTGAGCAGGAAGGACCGTGCCCAACCACGTCTTAGCCTTGCGGCTAACGTCGGAAAAATGTCCCCTAATATAGCCTGTGCCTCCTGCTCCGCAGTTGGCTGCGCTCATCTCTCGCTAGCAGGCATGCTAAACTACAAACATTTAATTCCTAAACATTAAGGAACACATCACCAAAAATGAATTGACAGACACATAATCAAGGAAAGAAATTTCATTTTATTGTAGTTCAGCCAGCGGACCCAGTACAAAGGAGAATTTGTTATTGGAAAAAACATTGGACACAACAAAAAGTTTAACAAACATTAAATATACAAATTAATCACACAAATACTTACCTGATATCCCTAATACAGTGGAATCATTAAAAAATCTACCTCAGAACACCCTGAGGAAAAGAGACCCGCTTGTGGGCGTGACCAGACACACACACGCACGCAGGCCATAAAAGGGAGCAGAGTGCTCTGGGCCTCAGATGTCCAATGATCCAGTCCAAGAAGGCCTGATGAAGGCACAGCTTAGTGCCGAAACACGTAGCCAAACTCAAAATGGACGACAAAAAATTCAAATAAGACTCACAAATTAAGAAACACAAAATACTTACCTTGGGTTCCACCTGGAGCGGCCTGTGAGAGGGGGAAACGTCCAGCAGGAGACAGTAAACCGTTCCTATACGAGAGTGATGAAGCCAGTCAGATCATAAAGGCAGCTAGCCGATCAAAGTGACAGTGCATACCATTCCTATAGGAGAATGTGAAGAGCTAACCTAAACTGGTAGCGTACCGTTCTGGGGCCCAGGAATATCATAATTCCAATTAGAACAAGACGTACAAGCAGGGACCGCTTTGCTATCGAGAAACACCATGCTAACTACAATGCTAGTTCTTCTAGCTACAAAAAACACTTCAATTACTAAATTATAAGACAAAATTAATCAAACACATATACTTACCTCAACCTAGAGAAAAAACAAGACAATTCACTCAACGAATTAAGACACTAAAAAGACGTAGTGGTGCATGTTTGACGGTGGGGGATAGCATTCAGCAGCTGGCTGTGTGAGCAGGAAGGACCGTGCCCAACCACGTCTTAGCCTTGCGGCTAACGTCGGAAAAATGTCCCCTAATATAGCCTGTGCCTCCTGCTCCGCAGTTGGCTGCGCTCATCTCTCGCTAGCAGGCATGCTAAACTACAAACATTTAATTCCTAAACATTAAGGAACACATCACCAAAAATGAATTGACAGACACATAATCAAGGAAAGAAATTTCATTTTATTGTAGTTCAGCCAGCGGACCCAGTACAAAGGAGAATTTGTTATTGGAAAAAACATTGGACACAACAAAAAGTTTAACAAACATTAAATATACAAATTAATCACACAAATACTTACCTGATATCCCTAATACAGTGGAATCATTAAAAAATCTACCTCAGAACACCCTGAGGAAAAGAGACCCGCTTGTGGGCGTGACCAGACACACACACGCACGCAGGCCATAAAAGGGAGCAGAGTGCTCTGGGCCTCAGATGTCCAATGATCCAGTCCAAGAAGGCCTGATGAAGGCACAGCTTAGTGCCGAAACGCGTAGCCAAACTCAAAATGGACGACAAAAAATTCAAATAAGACTCACAAATTAAGAAACACAAAATACTTACCTTGGGTTCCACCTGGAGCGGCCTGTGAGAGGGGGAAACGTCCAGCAGGAGACAGTAAACCGTTCCTATACGAGAGTGATGAAGCCAGTCAGATCATAAAGGCAGCTAGCCGATCAAAGTGACAGTGCATACCATTCCTATAGGAGAATGTGAAGAGCTAACCTAAACTGGTAGCGTACCGTTCTGGGGCCCAGGAATATCATAATTCCAATTAGAACAAGACGTACAAGCAGGGACCGCTTTGCTATCGAGAAACACCATGCTAACTACAATGCTAGTTCTTCTAGCTACAAAAAACACTTCAATTACTAAATTATAAGACAAAATTAATCAAACACATATACTTACCTCAACCTAGAGAAAAAACAAGACAATTCACTCAACGAATTAAGACACTAAAAAGACGTAGTGGTGCATGTTTGACGGTGGGGGATAGCATTCAGCAGCTGGCTGTGTGAGCAGGAAGGACCGTGCCCAACCACGTCTTAGCCTTGCGGCTAACGTCGGAAAAATGTCCCCTAATATAGCCTGTGCCTCCTGCTCCGCAGTTGGCTGCGCTCATCTCTCGCTAGCAGGCATGCTAAACTACAAACATTTAATTCCTAAACATTAAGGAACACATCACCAAAAATGAATTGACAGACACATAATCAAGGAAAGAAATTTCATTTTATTGTAGTTCAGCCAGCGGACCCAGTACAAAGGAGAATTTGTTATTGGAAAAAACATTGGACACAACAAAAAGTTTAACAAACATTAAATATACAAATTAATCACACAAATACTTACCTGATATCCCTAATACAGTGGAATCATTAAAAAATCTACCTCAGAACACCCTGAGGAAAAGAGACCCGCTTGTGGGCGTGACCAGACACACACACGCACGCAGGCCATAAAAGGGAGCAGAGTGCTCTGGGCCTCAGATGTCCAATGATCCAGTCCAAGAAGGCCTGATGAAGGCACAGCTTAGTGCCGAAACGCGTAGCCAAACTCAAAATGGACGACAAAAAATTCAAATAAGACTCACAAATTAAGAAACACAAAATACTTACCTTGGGTTCCACCTGGAGCGGCCTGTGAGAGGGGGAAACGTCCAGCAGGAGACAGTAAACCGTTCCTATACGAGAGTGATGAAGCCAGTCAGATCATAAAGGCAGCTAGCCGATCAAAGTGACAGTGCATACCATTCCTATAGGAGAATGTGAAGAGCTAACCTAAACTGGTAGCGTACCGTTCTGGGGCCCAGGAATATCATAATTCCAATTAGAACAAGACGTACAAGCAGGGACCGCTTTGCTATCGAGAAACACCATGCTAACTACAATGCTAGTTCTTCTAGCTACAAAAAACACTTCAATTACTAAATTATAAGACAAAATTAATCAAACACATATACTTACCTCAACCTAGAGAAAAAACAAGACAATTCACTCAACGAATTAAGACACTAAAAAGACGTAGTGGTGCATGTTTGACGGTGGGGGATAGCATTCAGCAGCTGGCTGTGTGAGCAGGAAGGACCGTGCCCAACCACGTCTTAGCCTTGCGGCTAACGTCGGAAAAATGTCCCCTAATATAGCCTGTGCCTCCTGCTCCGCAGTTGGCTGCGCTCATCTCTCGCTAGCAGGCATGCTAAACTACAAACATTTAATTCCTAAACATTAAGGAACACATCACCAAAAATGAATTGACAGACACATAATCAAGGAAAGAAATTTCATTTTATTGTAGTTCAGCCAGCGGACCCAGTACAAAGGAGAATTTGTTATTGGAAAAAACATTGGACACAACAAAAAGTTTAACAAACATTAAATATACAAATTAATCACACAAATACTTACCTGATATCCCTAATACAGTGGAATCATTAAAAAATCTACCTCAGAACACCCTGAGGAAAAGAGACCCGCTTGTGGGCGTGACCAGACACACACACGCACGCAGGCCATAAAAGGGAGCAGAGTGCTCTGGGCCTCAGATGTCCAATGATCCAGTCCAAGAAGGCCTGATGAAGGCACAGCTTAGTGCCGAAACGCGTAGCCAAACTCAAAATGGACGACAAAAAATTCAAATAAGACTCACAAATTAAGAAACACAAAATACTTACCTTGGGTTCCACCTGGAGCGGCCTGTGAGAGGGGGAAACGTCCAGCAGGAGACAGTAAACCGTTCCTATACGAGAGTGATGAAGCCAGTCAGATCATAAAGGCAGCTAGCCGATCAAAGTGACAGTGCATACCATTCCTATAGGAGAATGTGAAGAGCTAACCTAAACTGGTAGCGTACCGTTCTGGGGCCCAGGAATATCATAATTCCAATTAGAACAAGACGTACAAGCAGGGACCGCTTTGCTATCGAGAAACACCATGCTAACTACAATGCTAGTTCTTCTAGCTACAAAAAACACTTCAATTACTAAATTATAAGACAAAATTAATCAAACACATATACTTACCTCAACCTAGAGAAAAAACAAGACAATTCACTCAACGAATTAAGACACTAAAAAGACGTAGTGGTGCATGTTTGACGGTGGGGGATAGCATTCAGCAGCTGGCTGTGTGAGCAGGAAGGACCGTGCCCAACCACGTCTTAGCCTTGCGGCTAACGTCGGAAAAATGTCCCCTAATATAGCCTGTGCCTCCTGCTCCGCAGTTGGCTGCGCTCATCTCTCGCTAGCAGGCATGCTAAACTACAAACATTTAATTCCTAAACATTAAGGAACACATCACCAAAAATGAATTGACAGACACATAATCAAGGAAAGAAATTTCATTTTATTGTAGTTCAGCCAGCGGACCCAGTACAAAGGAGAATTTGTTATTGGAAAAAACATTGGACACAACAAAAAGTTTAACAAACATTAAATATACAAATTAATCACACAAATACTTACCTGATATCCCTAATACAGTGGAATCATTAAAAAATCTACCTCAGAACACCCTGAGGAAAAGAGACCCGCTTGTGGGCGTGACCAGACACACACACGCACGCAGGCCATAAAAGGGAGCAGAGTGCTCTGGGCCTCAGATGTCCAATGATCCAGTCCAAGAAGGCCTGATGAAGGCACAGCTTAGTGCCGAAACGCGTAGCCAAACTCAAAATGGACGACAAAAAATTCAAATAAGACTCACAAATTAAGAAACACAAAATACTTACCTTGGGTTCCACCTGGAGCGGCCTGTGAGAGGGGGAAACGTCCAGCAGGAGACAGTAAACCGTTCCTATACGAGAGTGATGAAGCCAGTCAGATCATAAAGGCAGCTAGCCGATCAAAGTGACAGTGCATACCATTCCTATAGGAGAATGTGAAGAGCTAACCTAAACTGGTAGCGTACCGTTCTGGGGCCCAGGAATATCATAATTCCAATTAGAACAAGACGTACAAGCAGGGACCGCTTTGCTATCGAGAAACACCATGCTAACTACAATGCTAGTTCTTCTAGCTACAAAAAACACTTCAATTACTAAATTATAAGACAAAATTAATCAAACACATATACTTACCTCAACCTAGAGAAAAAACAAGACAATTCACTCAACGAATTAAGACACTAAAAAGACGTAGTGGTGCATGTTTGACGGTGGGGGATAGCATTCAGCAGCTGGCTGTGTGAGCAGGAAGGACCGTGCCCAACCACGTCTTAGCCTTGCGGCTAACGTCGGAAAAATGTCCCCTAATATAGCCTGTGCCTCCTGCTCCGCAGTTGGCTGCGCTCATCTCTCGCTAGCAGGCATGCTAAACTACAAACATTTAATTCCTAAACATTAAGGAACACATCACCAAAAATGAATTGACAGACACATAATCAAGGAAAGAAATTTCATTTTATTGTAGTTCAGCCAGCGGACCCAGTACAAAGGAGAATTTGTTATTGGAAAAAACATTGGACACAACAAAAAGTTTAACAAACATTAAATATACAAATTAATCACACAAATACTTACCTGATATCCCTAATACAGTGGAATCATTAAAAAATCTACCTCAGAACACCCTGAGGAAAAGAGACCCGCTTGTGGGCGTGACCAGACACACACACGCACGCAGGCCATAAAAGGGAGCAGAGTGCTCTGGGCCTCAGATGTCCAATGATCCAGTCCAAGAAGGCCTGATGAAGGCACAGCTTAGTGCCGAAACGCGTAGCCAAACTCAAAATGGACGACAAAAAATTCAAATAAGACTCACAAATTAAGAAACACAAAATACTTACCTTGGGTTCCACCTGGAGCGGCCTGTGAGAGGGGGAAACGTCCAGCAGGAGACAGTAAACCGTTCCTATACGAGAGTGATGAAGCCAGTCAGATCATAAAGGCAGCTAGCCGATCAAAGTGACAGTGCATACCATTCCTATAGGAGAATGTGAAGAGCTAACCTAAACTGGTAGCGTACCGTTCTGGGGCCCAGGAATATCATAATTCCAATTAGAACAAGACGTACAAGCAGGGACCGCTTTGCTATCGAGAAACACCATGCTAACTACAATGCTAGTTCTTCTAGCTACAAAAAACACTTCAATTACTAAATTATAAGACAAAATTAATCAAACACATATACTTACCTCAACCTAGAGAAAAAACAAGACAATTCACTCAACGAATTAAGACACTAAAAAGACGTAGTGGTGCATGTTTGACGGTGGGGGATAGCATTCAGCAGCTGGCTGTGTGAGCAGGAAGGACCGTGCCCAACCACGTCTTAGCCTTGCGGCTAACGTCGGAAAAATGTCCCCTAATATAGCCTGTGCCTCCTGCTCCGCAGTTGGCTGCGCTCATCTCTCGCTAGCAGGCATGCTAAACTACAAACATTTAATTCCTAAACATTAAGGAACACATCACCAAAAATGAATTGACAGACACATAATCAAGGAAAGAAATTTCATTTTATTGTAGTTCAGCCAGCGGACCCAGTACAAAGGAGAATTTGTTATTGGAAAAAACATTGGACACAACAAAAAGTTTAACAAACATTAAATATACAAATTAATCACACAAATACTTACCTGATATCCCTAATACAGTGGAATCATTAAAAAATCTACCTCAGAACACCCTGAGGAAAAGAGACCCGCTTGTGGGCGTGACCAGACACACACACGCACGCAGGCCATAAAAGGGAGCAGAGTGCTCTGGGCCTCAGATGTCCAATGATCCAGTCCAAGAAGGCCTGATGAAGGCACAGCTTAGTGCCGAAACGCGTAGCCAAACTCAAAATGGACGACAAAAAATTCAAATAAGACTCACAAATTAAGAAACACAAAATACTTACCTTGGGTTCCACCTGGAGCGGCCTGTGAGAGGGGGAAACGTCCAGCAGGAGACAGTAAACCGTTCCTATACGAGAGTGATGAAGCCAGTCAGATCATAAAGGCAGCTAGCCGATCAAAGTGACAGTGCATACCATTCCTATAGGAGAATGTGAAGAGCTAACCTAAACTGGTAGCGTACCGTTCTGGGGCCCAGGAATATCATAATTCCAATTAGAACAAGACGTACAAGCAGGGACCGCTTTGCTATCGAGAAACACCATGCTAACTACAATGCTAGTTCTTCTAGCTACAAAAAACACTTCAATTACTAAATTATAAGACAAAATTAATCAAACACATATACTTACCTCAACCTAGAGAAAAAACAAGACAATTCACTCAACGAATTAAGACACTAAAAAGACGTAGTGGTGCATGTTTGACGGTGGGGGATAGCATTCAGCAGCTGGCTGTGTGAGCAGGAAGGACCGTGCCCAACCACGTCTTAGCCTTGCGGCTAACGTCGGAAAAATGTCCCCTAATATAGCCTGTGCCTCCTGCTCCGCAGTTGGCTGCGCTCATCTCTCGCTAGCAGGCATGCTAAACTACAAACATTTAATTCCTAAACATTAAGGAACACATCACCAAAAATGAATTGACAGACACATAATCAAGGAAAGAAATTTCATTTTATTGTAGTTCAGCCAGCGGACCCAGTACAAAGGAGAATTTGTTATTGGAAAAAACATTGGACACAACAAAAAGTTTAACAAACATTAAATATACAAATTAATCACACAAATACTTACCTGATATCCCTAATACAGTGGAATCATTAAAAAATCTACCTCAGAACACCCTGAGGAAAAGAGACCCGCTTGTGGGCGTGACCAGACACACACACGCACGCAGGCCATAAAAGGGAGCAGAGTGCTCTGGGCCTCAGATGTCCAATGATCCAGTCCAAGAAGGCCTGATGAAGGCACAGCTTAGTGCCGAAACGCGTAGCCAAACTCAAAATGGACGACAAAAAATTCAAATAAGACTCACAAATTAAGAAACACAAAATACTTACCTTGGGTTCCACCTGGAGCGGCCTGTGAGAGGGGGAAACGTCCAGCAGGAGACAGTAAACCGTTCCTATACGAGAGTGATGAAGCCAGTCAGATCATAAAGGCAGCTAGCCGATCAAAGTGACAGTGCATACCATTCCTATAGGAGAATGTGAAGAGCTAACCTAAACTGGTAGCGTACCGTTCTGGGGCCCAGGAATATCATAATTCCAATTAGAACAAGACGTACAAGCAGGGACCGCTTTGCTATCGAGAAACACCATGCTAACTACAATGCTAGTTCTTCTAGCTACAAAAAACACTTCAATTACTAAATTATAAGACAAAATTAATCAAACACATATACTTACCTCAACCTAGAGAAAAAACAAGACAATTCACTCAACGAATTAAGACACTAAAAAGACGTAGTGGTGCATGTTTGACGGTGGGGGATAGCATTCAGCAGCTGGCTGTGTGAGCAGGAAGGACCGTGCCCAACCACGTCTTAGCCTTGCGGCTAACGTCGGAAAAATGTCCCCTAATATAGCCTGTGCCTCCTGCTCCGCAGTTGGCTGCGCTCATCTCTCGCTAGCAGGCATGCTAAACTACAAACATTTAATTCCTAAACATTAAGGAACACATCACCAAAAATGAATTGACAGACACATAATCAAGGAAAGAAATTTCATTTTATTGTAGTTCAGCCAGCGGACCCAGTACAAAGGAGAATTTGTTATTGGAAAAAACATTGGACACAACAAAAAGTTTAACAAACATTAAATATACAAATTAATCACACAAATACTTACCTGATATCCCTAATACAGTGGAATCATTAAAAAATCTACCTCAGAACACCCTGAGGAAAAGAGACCCGCTTGTGGGCGTGACCAGACACACACACGCACGCAGGCCATAAAAGGGAGCAGAGTGCTCTGGGCCTCAGATGTCCAATGATCCAGTCCAAGAAGGCCTGATGAAGGCACAGCTTAGTGCCGAAACGCGTAGCCAAACTCAAAATGGACGACAAAAAATTCAAATAAGACTCACAAATTAAGAAACACAAAATACTTACCTTGGGTTCCACCTGGAGCGGCCTGTGAGAGGGGGAAACGTCCAGCAGGAGACAGTAAACCGTTCCTATACGAGAGTGATGAAGCCAGTCAGATCATAAAGGCAGCTAGCCGATCAAAGTGACAGTGCATACCATTCCTATAGGAGAATGTGAAGAGCTAACCTAAACTGGTAGCGTACCGTTCTGGGGCCCAGGAATATCATAATTCCAATTAGAACAAGACGTACAAGCAGGGACCGCTTTGCTATCGAGAAACACCATGCTAACTACAATGCTAGTTCTTCTAGCTACAAAAAACACTTCAATTACTAAATTATAAGACAAAATTAATCAAACACATATACTTACCTCAACCTAGAGAAAAAACAAGACAATTCACTCAACGAATTAAGACACTAAAAAGACGTAGTGGTGCATGTTTGACGGTGGGGGATAGCATTCAGCAGCTGGCTGTGTGAGCAGGAAGGACCGTGCCCAACCACGTCTTAGCCTTGCGGCTAACGTCGGAAAAATGTCCCCTAATATAGCCTGTGCCTCCTGCTCCGCAGTTGACTGCGCTCATCTCTCGCTAGCAGGCATGCTAAACTACAAACATTTAATTCCTAAACATTAAGGAACACATCACCAAAAATGAATTGACAGACACATAATCAAGGAAAGAAATTTCATTTTATTGTAGTTCAGCCAGCGGACCCAGTACAAAGGAGAATTTGTTATTGGAAAAAACATTGGACACAACAAAAAGTTTAACAAACATTAAATATACAAATTAATCACACAAATACTTACCTGATATCCCTAATACAGTGGAATCATTAAAAAATCTACCTCAGAACACCCTGAGGAAAAGAGACCCGCTTGTGGGCGTGACCAGACACACACACGCACGCAGGCCATAAAAGGGAGCAGAGTGCTCTGGGCCTCAGATGTCCAATGATCCAGTCCAAGAAGGCCTGATGAAGGCACAGCTTAGTGCCGAAACGCGTAGCCAAACTCAAAATGGACGACAAAAAATTCAAATAAGACTCACAAATTAAGAAACACAAAATACTTACCTTGGGTTCCACCTGGAGCGGCCTGTGAGAGGGGGAAACGTCCAGCAGGAGACAGTAAACCGTTCCTATACGAGAGTGATGAAGCCAGTCAGATCATAAAGGCAGCTAGCCGATCAAAGTGACAGTGCATACCATTCCTATAGGAGAATGTGAAGAGCTAACCTAAACTGGTAGCGTACCGTTCTGGGGCCCAGGAATATCATAATTCCAATTAGAACAAGACGTACAAGCAGGGACCGCTTTGCTATCGAGAAACACCATGCTAACTACAATGCTAGTTCTTCTAGCTACAAAAAACACTTCAATTACTAAATTATAAGACAAAATTAATCAAACACATATACTTACCTCAACCTAGAGAAAAAACAAGACAATTCACTCAACGAATTAAGACACTAAAAAGACGTAGTGGTGCATGTTTGACGGTGGGGGATAGCATTCAGCAGCTGGCTGTGTGAGCAGGAAGGACCGTGCCCAACCACGTCTTAGCCTTGCGGCTAACGTCGGAAAAATGTCCCCTAATATAGCCTGTGCCTCCTGCTCCGCAGTTGGCTGCGCTCATCTCTCGCTAGCAGGCATGCTAAACTACAAACATTTAATTCCTAAACATTAAGGAACACATCACCAAAAATGAATTGACAGACACATAATCAAGGAAAGAAATTTCATTTTATTGTAGTTCAGCCAGCGGACCCAGTACAAAGGAGAATTTGTTATTGGAAAAAACATTGGACACAACAAAAAGTTTAACAAACATTAAATATACAAATTAATCACACAAATACTTACCTGATATCCCTAATACAGTGGAATCATTAAAAAATCTACCTCAGAACACCCTGAGGAAAAGAGACCCGCTTGTGGGCGTGACCAGACACACACACGCACGCAGGCCATAAAAGGGAGCAGAGTGCTCTGGGCCTCAGATGTCCAATGATCCAGTCCAAGAAGGCCTGATGAAGGCACAGCTTAGTGCCGAAACGCGTAGCCAAACTCAAAATGGACGACAAAAAATTCAAATAAGACTCACAAATTAAGAAACACAAAATACTTACCTTGGGTTCCACCTGGAGCGGCCTGTGAGAGGGGGAAACGTCCAGCAGGAGACAGTAAACCGTTCCTATACGAGAGTGATGAAGCCAGTCAGATCATAAAGGCAGCTAGCCGATCAAAGTGACAGTGCATACCATTCCTATAGGAGAATGTGAAGAGCTAACCTAAACTGGTAGCGTACCGTTCTGGGGCCCAGGAATATCATAATTCCAATTAGAACAAGACGTACAAGCAGGGACCGCTTTGCTATCGAGAAACACCATGCTAACTACAATGCTAGTTCTTCTAGCTACAAAAAACACTTCAATTACTAAATTATAAGACAAAATTAATCAAACACATATACTTACCTCAACCTAGAGAAAAAACAAGACAATTCACTCAACGAATTAAGACACTAAAAAGACGTAGTGGTGCATGTTTGACGGTGGGGGATAGCATTCAGCAGCTGGCTGTGTGAGCAGGAAGGACCGTGCCCAACCACGTCTTAGCCTTGCGGCTAACGTCGGAAAAATGTCCCCTAATATAGCCTGTGCCTCCTGCTCCGCAGTTGGCTGCGCTCATCTCTCGCTAGCAGGCATGCTAAACTACAAACATTTAATTCCTAAACATTAAGGAACACATCACCAAAAATGAATTGACAGACACATAATCAAGGAAAGAAATTTCATTTTATTGTAGTTCAGCCAGCGGACCCAGTACAAAGGAGAATTTGTTATTGGAAAAAACATTGGACACAACAAAAAGTTTAACAAACATTAAATATACAAATTAATCACACAAATACTTACCTGATATCCCTAATACAGTGGAATCATTAAAAAATCTACCTCAGAACACCCTGAGGAAAAGAGACCCGCTTGTGGGCGTGACCAGACACACACACGCACGCAGGCCATAAAAGGGAGCAGAGTGCTCTGGGCCTCAGATGTCCAATGATCCAGTCCAAGAAGGCCTGATGAAGGCACAGCTTAGTGCCGAAACGCGTAGCCAAACTCAAAATGGACGACAAAAAATTCAAATAAGACTCACAAATTAAGAAACACAAAATACTTACCTTGGGTTCCACCTGGAGCGGCCTGTGAGAGGGGGAAACGTCCAGCAGGAGACAGTAAACCGTTCCTATACGAGAGTGATGAAGCCAGTCAGATCATAAAGGCAGCTAGCCGATCAAAGTGACAGTGCATACCATTCCTATAGGAGAATGTGAAGAGCTAACCTAAACTGGTAGCGTACCGTTCTGGGGCCCAGGAATATCATAATTCCAATTAGAACAAGACGTACAAGCAGGGACCGCTTTGCTATCGAGAAACACCATGCTAACTACAATGCTAGTTCTTCTAGCTACAAAAAACACTTCAATTACTAAATTATAAGACAAAATTAATCAAACACATATACTTACCTCAACCTAGAGAAAAAACAAGACAATTCACTCAACGAATTAAGACACTAAAAAGACGTAGTGGTGCATGTTTGACGGTGGGGGATAGCATTCAGCAGCTGGCTGTGTGAGCAGGAAGGACCGTGCCCAACCACGTCTTAGCCTTGCGGCTAACGTCGGAAAAATGTCCCCTAATATAGCCTGTGCCTCCTGCTCCGCAGTTGGCTGCGCTCATCTCTCGCTAGCAGGCATGCTAAACTACAAACATTTAATTCCTAAACATTAAGGAACACATCACCAAAAATGAATTGACAGACACATAATCAAGGAAAGAAATTTCATTTTATTGTAGTTCAGCCAGCGGACCCAGTACAAAGGAGAATTTGTTATTGGAAAAAACATTGGACACAACAAAAAGTTTAACAAACATTAAATATACAAATTAATCACACAAATACTTACCTGATATCCCTAATACAGTGGAATCATTAAAAAATCTACCTCAGAACACCCTGAGGAAAAGAGACCCGCTTGTGGGCGTGACCAGACACACACACGCACGCAGGCCATAAAAGGGAGCAGAGTGCTCTGGGCCTCAGATGTCCAATGATCCAGTCCAAGAAGGCCTGATGAAGGCACAGCTTAGTGCCGAAACGCGTAGCCAAACTCAAAATGGACGACAAAAAATTCAAATAAGACTCACAAATTAAGAAACACAAAATACTTACCTTGGGTTCCACCTGGAGCGGCCTGTGAGAGGGGGAAACGTCCAGCAGGAGACAGTAAACCGTTCCTATACGAGAGTGATGAAGCCAGTCAGATCATAAAGGCAGCTAGCCGATCAAAGTGACAGTGCATACCATTCCTATAGGAGAATGTGAAGAGCTAACCTAAACTGGTAGCGTACCGTTCTGGGGCCCAGGAATATCATAATTCCAATTAGAACAAGACGTACAAGCAGGGACCGCTTTGCTATCGAGAAACACCATGCTAACTACAATGCTAGTTCTTCTAGCTACAAAAAACACTTCAATTACTAAATTATAAGACAAAATTAATCAAACACATATACTTACCTCAACCTAGAGAAAAAACAAGACAATTCACTCAACGAATTAAGACACTAAAAAGACGTAGTGGTGCATGTTTGACGGTGGGGGATAGCATTCAGCAGCTGGCTGTGTGAGCAGGAAGGACCGTGCCCAACCACGTCTTAGCCTTGCGGCTAACGTCGGAAAAATGTCCCCTAATATAGCCTGTGCCTCCTGCTCCGCAGTTGGCTGCGCTCATCTCTCGCTAGCAGGCATGCTAAACTACAAACATTTAATTCCTAAACATTAAGGAACACATCACCAAAAATGAATTGACAGACACATAATCAAGGAAAGAAATTTCATTTTATTGTAGTTCAGCCAGCGGACCCAGTACAAAGGAGAATTTGTTATTGGAAAAAACATTGGACACAACAAAAAGTTTAACAAACATTAAATATACAAATTAATCACACAAATACTTACCTGATATCCCTAATACAGTGGAATCATTAAAAAATCTACCTCAGAACACCCTGAGGAAAAGAGACCCGCTTGTGGGCGTGACCAGACACACACACGCACGCAGGCCATAAAAGGGAGCAGAGTGCTCTGGGCCTCAGATGTCCAATGATCCAGTCCAAGAAGGCCTGATGAAGGCACAGCTTAGTGCCGAAACGCGTAGCCAAACTCAAAATGGACGACAAAAAATTCAAATAAGACTCACAAATTAAGAAACACAAAATACTTACCTTGGGTTCCACCTGGAGCGGCCTGTGAGAGGGGGAAACGTCCAGCAGGAGACAGTAAACCGTTCCTATACGAGAGTGATGAAGCCAGTCAGATCATAAAGGCAGCTAGCCGATCAAAGTGACAGTGCATACCATTCCTATAGGAGAATGTGAAGAGCTAACCTAAACTGGTAGCGTACCGTTCTGGGGCCCAGGAATATCATAATTCCAATTAGAACAAGACGTACAAGCAGGGACCGCTTTGCTATCGAGAAACACCATGCTAACTACAATGCTAGTTCTTCTAGCTACAAAAAACACTTCAATTACTAAATTATAAGACAAAATTAATCAAACACATATACTTACCTCAACCTAGAGAAAAAACAAGACAATTCACTCAACGAATTAAGACACTAAAAAGACGTAGTGGTGCATGTTTGACGGTGGGGGATAGCATTCAGCAGCTGGCTGTGTGAGCAGGAAGGACCGTGCCCAACCACGTCTTAGCCTTGCGGCTAACGTCGGAAAAATGTCCCCTAATATAGCCTGTGCCTCCTGCTCCGCAGTTGGCTGCGCTCATCTCTCGCTAGCAGGCATGCTAAACTACAAACATTTAATTCCTAAACATTAAGGAACACATCACCAAAAATGAATTGACAGACACATAATCAAGGAAAGAAATTTCATTTTATTGTAGTTCAGCCAGCGGACCCAGTACAAAGGAGAATTTGTTATTGGAAAAAACATTGGACACAACAAAAAGTTTAACAAACATTAAATATACAAATTAATCACACAAATACTTACCTGATATCCCTAATACAGTGGAATCATTAAAAAATCTACCTCAGAACACCCTGAGGAAAAGAGACCCGCTTGTGGGCGTGACCAGACACACACACGCACGCAGGCCATAAAAGGGAGCAGAGTGCTCTGGGCCTCAGATGTCCAATGATCCAGTCCAAGAAGGCCTGATGAAGGCACAGCTTAGTGCCGAAACGCGTAGCCAAACTCAAAATGGACGACAAAAAATTCAAATAAGACTCACAAATTAAGAAACACAAAATACTTACCTTGGGTTCCACCTGGAGCGGCCTGTGAGAGGGGGAAACGTCCAGCAGGAGACAGTAAACCGTTCCTATACGAGAGTGATGAAGCCAGTCAGATCATAAAGGCAGCTAGCCGATCAAAGTGACAGTGCATACCATTCCTATAGGAGAATGTGAAGAGCTAACCTAAACTGGTAGCGTACCGTTCTGGGGCCCAGGAATATCATAATTCCAATTAGAACAAGACGTACAAGCAGGGACCGCTTTGCTATCGAGAAACACCATGCTAACTACAATGCTAGTTCTTCTAGCTACAAAAAACACTTCAATTACTAAATTATAAGACAAAATTAATCAAACACATATACTTACCTCAACCTAGAGAAAAAACAAGACAATTCACTCAACGAATTAAGACACTAAAAAGACGTAGTGGTGCATGTTTGACGGTGGGGGATAGCATTCAGCAGCTGGCTGTGTGAGCAGGAAGGACCGTGCCCAACCACGTCTTAGCCTTGCGGCTAACGTCGGAAAAATGTCCCCTAACCCTAACCCTAACCCTAACCCTAACCCTAACCCTAACCCTAACCCTAACCCTAACCCTAACCCTAACCCTCAGTCGGACCTAACCGGAACTTACGTTCTCGGATATAACCATGACCTACGTTCTCTGATGTAACCTCATACCGGGACCTAAATACTACAACTTAACCTAAACTTAGGCCTTAAACGTAATCTCCGTCGGCCCGAACACAAAACGGATTTAATAATACTACACCTGAACCTAAACCTAGGTCCTAAACTTAACCTCAGTCGGACCTAACCAGAACTTAGGTCCTCTGACACAACAATAACCTATGTTCTCATATGTAACCTCATGTCAGGACCTAAATACTACAACCTAACCTAAACTTAGGCCCTAAACATAACCTCAGTCTACCTTAACACAAAGCGGATTCAAGAATACTACACCTGAATCTAAACCTAGGCCCTAAACTTAACCTCAACCGGACCTAGCAAGAACTTACGTTCTCTGATATAACCATATCCTACTTTCTCTGATGTAACCTCATATCAGGACTTATATACTACAACTTAACCTAAACTCAGGCCCTAAACATAACCTTAGTCGGCCTTAACACAAAGCGGATTCAATAATACTACGCCTAAACCTGAACTTAGGCCCTAAACTTAACCTCAGTCGGACCTCAACCATAACCTACGCTCTCTTATATGACCTCATATCAGGACTTATTTAAAACTAAGCCTACACCTTAACTTAATTCTAAACTTAACCTCTCACTAGCCCTATGCTTATTGGAGCCTAATTCTCTCCCTCTGACTTTCCTTTTTTCTTAAAACCCATAAAGGTGCCCCAACGGGAATGATTCACAGCTCTTGTGACAAGGCTTAACAAGCGTCGGCCCGCGCACCTTCCTCGGTTCCTCTGCTAACCATGCTTGGAGTAACTCCATGTTTTGGGGAGGACCGTTGTACTTTGACCAAAACCTAACCCTACCCCTACCCCTACCCCTAACCCTAACCCTAACCCTACCCCTAACCCTACCCCTAACCCTAACCCTAACCCTAACCCTAACCCTAACCCTAACCCTAGAATAATAATAATATTACACCTGAACCTAACACCTAGGCCCTAAAACTTAACCCTAGTCGACCCTACTCAGACCCCACACCCTCGGATGTAGCCATAACTTACGTTCTCGACTACATCCTCACATTGGGACCTCAATGGTACACCTGATCCTAAACCCAGACCCTAAAACATAACCTCAGTTGTCTCTAACACAAAGCGGTTTCAATAATGTTACACCTACACCTAAGCCTAGGCCCTAAACTTAACCCCAGTCGGATTTCGCCAGGCCTTACTTTCTCTGATGTAACCGGGACCTACGTTCTCTGATGTTACCTCCTATTCTATCCTCCTATACTACACCTAAACCTAAACTCAGGCCCCAAATTTAACCCCAGGATTCCTCAACATAAAGCGGTTGCGATAATATTACACCTACACCTGGGCCTAGGCCCTTAACTTGACCCCAGTCTGACATAACCGGACCTCATGTGAAACCCGCCCAAGCTCAGAGTCGGATCTGAGCTCACTGGTATGCCGTGGACAGCTTGGCTGCCACGAAGAGGTTTCCTCTACAGCCACTGGTTTGCTCTCCTGATCTAGACTGAGCTGGTTTCTCTCACCTAAAGCTTAACCTTAGTCAAACCTAACCAGGCTTCAGACAACCCATCCACACTCAGAGTCTGATCTCACTGGCTGCCGTGGACAGCTTGGCTGCCACGAAGAGGGTCTCTCTGCTAGCACCGGTGTGTCTTATCGGATCTGAGGGGAACATACTAATCTGACTCACACTTTATGTCAGACGGTCTTGACCAGACCTCAAGTTCTCTGATGTTACCATAACCTACGCTTCCGGACAATAACACTATACCAGGCCCTGGCTACTACAACTTAGCCTAAATACAGGCCCCAAATGGTAACCCCAGCCTGCTCAAAACGGATCCTACACCTTAACTTAGTCCTAAACTTAACCTCGTACTAATTTTACACCCATTGAAGTTTAGGTCTCTCCCTCTAACCTTTTCTTCCTTCTTAAACTCACAAAGGTACCTAAAAAGGGAATAACTCAAACAGTCTGGTGACAACGTTTAACATGCGCCGGCCCGTGCATTTTTCCTCGGTTCCTCTATTAACCTTGCTTGGGAAACCTTGTATTGGGGAGGACCGTTGTACTTTGCCCAAAACCTAACCCGCCAGAGCCATCGGACCAAGCTTGTCACAGAAAGGCGCATAGAATTCCCTCTCCCACTTCCTGATGCTCTGCTCCCCTATATGGGATCTGTTGGGGATCGGAGTCTTTCAGGTTGTACCCTTATCTTTGATGCCACTCTTGGCATCGGGGGATGTCTTGCCAGACCCCGGCCACTCACCCCCCCTTTACCTGTCCTCCCTTTGCTTCCTTCTCTTCTCTTATCCCACCTAAGGGGAACTTCATTGGGTTCCCCCAGCACGATGACTACTCTTCCAAAGCTTAACCCTACCTAAAACCTACACTCAGGCCCTATACATTACCTCAGTCGCCCTCAACACAAGGCAGTTTCACTAAATGTTGCACCAGGACCTAAACCTAGACCCTAAACTTAACCCCAGTCGGACCTAACCGAATCTCACATTCTCTAATATATCCATGACCTACGTTCTTGGTATGTAACCTCATATCAGGACCTCAATACTATGCTTAAACCTAAACTCAGGCCCTAAGCATAACCTTAGTCGCCCTTAACACAAAGTGATCTCAATAATTCTACACCTCTGACATACCATTTTATCCAACACACACCCCCCCTCGTCACTCAGCTCTGTGTGGGGGGCGAGGAGGGGGTGTGTGAGAAATAAGCCCAGACAGGCTTAGGGGATGTCTCGCCCAGACAGGCTTGCTCCCTCTCTCCTCACTCTTCCTCCTTTTGCCCTTTTTCCATACAATTTTTCCAACACTAACCCTTAACTTAACCCTACTCCCTACCTCCCCCTGCCTCAATACTACACCTAAACCTAAACTCAGGCCCTAAACATAACCCCATTTGCCCTTAACATGAAGCGGTTGCGACAAGATTGCACCTAAACCTGGGCCTAGGCCCTGAACTTAACCCCAGTCGAACCTAATTTGACCCCACGCTCTTGGATGTAACCATAACCTACATTCTCGATTGCATCCTCGTATTAGGACCTCACTACTACACCTAAACCCAAAACTCAGGCCATAGACATAACCTTAGTCGCCCGTAACACAAAGCGATTTCAATAATTTTACGCCTGAACCTCTACCTAGACCCTAAACTTAACCCGTCGGATCCAACCAAACCTCAATACCTACCACGATTCCCGAAATAGAGTCCAACACAGCCTCTTTAGTATTAAAACGACACACTCAGGGGAAAGCCACCACCAGGGGGCACCCTTAGACTAGTTAATACATCACATACATACTAGACCCTGACTAGATGATCAACATCAAATTCGAGAGTGATACGTGTCACGGTTCTCGAGATATAGACATTTATGTGCTCAACGAATCATAATAATAGGAAGCCACCACTAGGGGGCACCCTCAAATTAATTGATACATCACACACGTCCTAGACCTTGACTAGATTATTGACACCAAATTTGAGAGCGATACCTATTACGGTTCTCGAGATATAAGCAATTATGTACTCAACGAATCAGAATTGAGCTTTAAAAGTGAAAGTAACCGGTTTCAACACAAAAACGTTTATATCTCCGCGACCGTAGATGCTAGAGACTCACGGATTGTTACGTTTTAAAGGTCTCGATCCCCTCTATAAAACTGGATAGGTTTGGGTTTTTTTTTTGAATTATTTCAAAAAATAACCGTTTTCGTGATTCCTACCACAATCGGTCTAGTATAGGTGAGTTTTAGCAGATTAGTGTTGGAGTTTGGAGACGAATTCTCAGGTGAGATCTCTTCCTACATGGGGAGTGTTTCAAACCAGGTTTCGTTGCCCTGTTAATCTCTAACCCCTGCACAAAAAGCTTCTCTACTCTTAGCTCCTAGTATAGGAACCAGAGGTAGTAGAAGGCTGGTAGTGTGGTCAGTGTGTACTGAAGGCGGTACACCATTGGGTGACGCCTATACTGACGCTACGCTATCCGCTATCGCTGGGGGTGATAGCTAGCTTAGGCGTTTAAGCCGAGGGGGGTCCTTGGGGGAGTGCGGTCCACAGCCGCACCCCCCGGGACTGCTCCTTGGTTTGGGCACGGTCTTGGGGTCTTCTGGTCGTCGGTAGGGGCGTTGGGGTTTGGACCCCCTCGTTTCCTCCGCCGCCGCTGATCTCCTCGATCTCGCTCTGTCCTTCGGGAGATGGACGGAGTAGGCCCCTAACGAAGTAGGCGGGGGGATTCTACGGAGGGTCGGTGGTCTCTCCTGCGTCACCCCGGGCTCCTTAAGTGGAGTCTCTGGGAGGACCTGGGTTTCCACGACTCTTCCGTTTTTCCTCCTACCTTCTTGGGCAAGACCGCTGGGTCCTGTGGCCTACGGGGTGGCGACGAGGGCTCGTCCCGGTCGTCTACTTCCGTTCGCTGCTTGTTCCCTCGGTCTCGCTCCGCTCTCCCTCCCACGAGAGGTTGACGGAGTAGGCCCCGTAAGTCGGCGGGACGTTTCTCGGGGGTGGTGGTCTCTCCTGCGTCACCCCGGGCTCCTTAAGTGGAGTTTCGGGAGGACCTGGGTTTCCACGACTTCTCCGGTCTCGTCCCGGCCTCCTTGGGCAAGGCCACTGGGTCTTCAGTATGGGCGTTGGTACCACGGGGCTCCCGTGGTCACCTCCGTTCGCTGTCGATCTTGTTGTCCTCACTCTGACCTCCCCCCTCCCGGGGGCGAGATGGAGTAGGCCCCAGATGCAGGGAAACTGGTAGGGGACCCATAGAGACGTCTGAGTGCCGCCCCTCCGTTTTCCCTGAGGGGTCTATCGGTGGTCTTCCGGGCTCTGTAAACCGTCCCGGGTCCTCTCATCGGTTTGGGCAGGGTTGTGGGGTCCTTGTTGGTCGGGGAGGCAGCGATTCATCGCGGCTGGCTCCGTCCACTGGGCGCTCTCATGACTTCGCTCGGGCTTGTCCTGAGTAGGCCCCCTTATCTTAGGTAACGCCCTACCCGGGGACTGGTAAACCACTGGCTTATGGTGGCAACAGAGGTCCCTGTGCGGTGATGGCGTAAGTCGGCAGGGGGATGGGGACACATGTCTCCGTCCCCTGGGTCTGCCTAGATCCAGCTGACTTGGGCATGGTGTTGAGGGTCTTGTGGTCGACGGGGAGGCACCGTTTTAACGTGGCTGGCTCTGTCTTCCGTTTCTCTCTCGCTCACCGTATCCACGACTCCCTTAGGGGGTCGACGGGTTGCCCCAAGACGTTTCCGATCCTTCAGATCCTAGCCGGGGCCCAGTCTCTGTCTTGTCTAGGATAGGTAGGTCACCAGCCTCCTGTGTCCCTTGGACTGTGCACTACAGGAAGGTGGTCTGAGGCGAAACAGACCTTAAATGGAGCCAAATCTTCTATTTGGCAATTAGCGCCGCTCACGCACCACAAACATTTGACACTACACGAAGACTAAAACACTACTGCAATGTTTAACAATCGTCTCGGCTTAGACATTAGTCTTAAAACAATCCTTAGTCTTACAACCTTAGCTCTCAACCTAATACTTTTAACCCTTAAAATCCTTACTGTTAGACTCAGTTAGCAATCTGACGTTTTAGATATTGCCCTCTCAACCTTAATCCTGCCACCGCGATTGGCCCCGAAAAATATCCCTACCTTTTTAGAATTCCTTAGGCCTACTATACTTCAGATAAAATCTACCATCCGCAACTGTGGTTGGTTTCTAGATACACATCCCGGCCCCCCTTTTCGCACAATTTCTGACCCTCTTACCTCCTTAAGACCCTTCTTAGCCCAATTCTCTTACCAATTATTTCTGAACTGTTAAGAAAGCTCCAAGAGTACCTCACCTCGCACCCAACGACCTTGACCGTACATAAACACCCACCCTTCATTCTTTTCCCCTTCAATTATTTAACTACTAGCTTTTCTCAGGAATTAGACTCGATCTTAACTCTCAAAACTCCAAACCCGAGACAAAACCCCAATTCTACTTAATAACAACAGCCCCTCTAACAACAACAATAACAAACCATTGGACTTTAATAAAATGATCAGATACATAATTAACCCTTTGGGCGCCGGGTTTTATTTTGAAAAATACTAGATTTTGATATCTAAATTTCAGAATGCTCTGGCTGGAAAGTGGTTAGAGATGGAGAAAAAGTGTAAATGAGACAAATGTTAGGAATAACCTAAAGTTTATGTTGAGAATAAATTTGCTCATCTAATTTGCATATTATGACGTCATAGGGCGGCGGCCATATTGGATTTTGTCATTTTCAGGAAATACCTGATATTTTGAAAGAGAGTTGAACTTATTTCATCAAATTCAACCTCTCAATCTATTTGTTATGCTGTCCACATATGAAATGAACAGGAAAAAGTAAATTGTAAGCCAACAGTGGTAAACTAGAACTATTACTATACCACAACACTCAAACACAAAAACGGAAAAAGAAGTCTTTTCTCTCTCTCTCTCTCCACCACCACCCCATCTATTGGAGGACATTTTTATTTTCTTTTTTCTTCTGTTCTTCACTATTATTATCATTATAATCATTATAATCATTATAATATGATAATAATAATAACAGTAACTATTTTTTAGCTGCAGAGGCCTAATCAGTGCCCATCTATCCACATAAACATTTGTAGTATAGACTAGAGTGTGCAACATGTAATTGCAAAGTAAAGCACAGAGACAATAAGAGCAATATTGAGGTGCCCTTAGAACTATTGCCAAACTGCAAAACTCATGTAAGCAGTAAATCAGGTCAATGATTGGGCGCACCTTGAACAGCCTATCATAACCTGGCTGGCCCCTCTCGACAGAGTCATCATTATAGGCAAAGTGGGAAAAAAGACAGAATGATTTCAAATTTGTTCCTACACATCACTTACACTTAGGCCTACACATACACATCAAGCCTCTCCCACGCCCACCTCTCCTATTCATGGGTTTCATCAGGTCCCTTTCCACAGGTGTAGTAATCAAGCACCATGCAGTCTGCATTGATAATCAGTGCTTGATTTTATACACCTGTGGAAAGGGACCTGATGAAACCCATGAATTGACACCGCGACCGCGAGTGGCTCTGCCTCTGCTTACATTTAGCAACGGGTTGTGACTCTGGGAGCAGAGATGAACTCGTGTGTGTGTTGTGCTTTGGTAAACACTGCCGGGCACGGAGGCACTGTGACCGGCGTGGTAAAACGAGTGAACACTAACGCTGGTCCCTGCGCTATTCTCACCACTCCTGCCACGTCTAACATCCATGAATACTCTCATCTATGTTGGGCAAAAAGTCGCGTGTGTGTGTGGGTGTGTGTTTGTGCGTCTGTCTGTGTTTGTGCTTGTGCATTTGCCTCGCGTTGCCTAGCATCTCCACGTTGCGCAACGTGGCTATCAGGCTTCCTAAACGACCGACCGTCATCTCCCAAAGTCAGATATTCTCCTTCAGAATCAGAATCGGCGAAACACTTCGCCCATGTCTCCCCCTGTGATCACCACTAGAGCTGGGAGCGGAGATGAACTCGTGTGTGTTATGCTTCGTAAACACTGCCGCGCATGGAGGCACTGTGGCCGGCGTGGTAAAACGAGTGAACACTAACGCGGGTCCCTGCGCTATTCTCAACACTCCTGCCACGTCTAACACATCCACGAATCCTCTCATCTCTGTTGGGCAAAGGGTCGTGTGCGTGTGTGTGTGTCTGTGCTTGTGCTTGTGCATTTTCCTCGCTTGGCCAAGCATCTCCACGCTGCGTCTTTAGATAATAGGCAAAGACGCAACGTGGCCATCAGGCTTGCTAAACGACCGACCGTCATCTCCCAAAGTCAAATATTCTCCTTCAGAATCAGCGAAACACTTTGCCCACGTCTCCCATGTGATCAGCACTAGAGCTGGGAGCAGAGATGAACTCGTGTGTGCGCTGTGCTTAGTAAACACTGCCGCGCATGGAGGCACTGTGGCCGTAATGGAAGCTTAGAACGAGTGAACACTAACACATGGTCCCTGCGCTATTCTCACCACTACTGCACGTCTAACACATCCATGAATACTCTCATCTATGTTGGGCAAAGGGTCGTGTGTGTATGTGTGTGTGTCTGTGTTTGTGTTTGAGCATTTTCCTCGCTTTGCCCAGCATCTCCACAGGTTGTCTTTGCCTAGTAAATTTCAAGTGGCTACCAGGCTTGCTAAACGACCGACCGTCATCTCCCAAAGTCAGATTATCTCCTTCAGACTCAGAATCAGCGAAAAGGAGACCTATCACGTCAGTACATGTAAACTTTTTGCTTGTCATCTCGTTTAAAATCGTGCTAAATCCAGTAATACCGCTTCAGCTAACTAGCTCCGTGGCTAACTATCTCCGGTTTCTCATCAACAAGTTTGAGTGGGATTTCCTCGAACATTTTGCATTGAAACATGACGTCATTGTGCTCTCGGGTCGAAGTATGGGATGTCTGCCAACTAGTGGTGGGGAGTATATAAGAGATTTAGCACTCTACTCGGAGAAAACCGCTGTTTTATTCAGTAAAGCGTGATGTCGCAATGTGGCGACTTTGGCGCCTAAAGGGTTAAAACGGCAAGCGCTGACCATCCTTTCAACTCCAAACTCTCAACTGTGCTTCAAACCTAGGCTCATGCTTCTTACTCCCCTTGGGAGTAATAGTTTAGCTCAATTGGACATGGGACACACGCCAGGGTTTGATCAACCCATGGCGGAGCCGCCTCAGAGGAGGGTGTCTAGTGATTAAAGGCCTGAAACACCCGTTGATCCTGAGGTACACTACTGATGATGTGTCCTAAAATTCCTTCTATGGATCGGAAGGCCCTCGCCTGTGATTCTGTGGAAATAGGACTCTGTTTTATAAACCACATCCTTGTGTAACCAATAGCACTCTCAACAAAACTCATGTTCTCTGATATAACCATAACCTATTTTCTCTGATATAACCTCATTTCAGGACCTAAATACTACAACTGAACCTAAACTTAGGCCCTAAACATAACCTCAGTCGACCTTAACACAAAGTGGACTCTATAATACTACACCTGAACCTAAACCTAGGCCCTAAACTTAACCTCAGCCGGACCTCACCAAAACTTACTTTCTCTGATATGACCATGACCTACGTTCTTCGATGTAACCTTATATTAGGACCTAAATACTACAACTTAACCTAAACTTAAGCCCTAAACATAACCTCAGTGGACCTTAACACAAAGCGGATTCAATAATACTACACCTGAACCTAAACCTAAACCCTAAACTTAACCTCAGCTGGACTTAACCAGAACTTACATCCTCTTATATAACCATATCCTACTTTCTCTGATGTAACCTCATATCAGGACTTATATACTACAACTTAACCTAAACTTAGGCCCTAAACATAACCCCAGTCGGCCTTAACACAAAGCGGATTCAATAATACTACACCTGAACCTAAACCTAGGCCCTAAATTTAACCTCAGTCGGACCTAACCGGAACTTACGTTCTCGGATATAACCATGACCTACGTTCTCTGATGTAACCTCATACCGGGACCTAAATACTACAACTTAACCTAAACTTAGGCCTTAAACGTAATCTCCGTCGGCCCGAACACAAAACGGATTTAATAATACTACACCTGAACCTAAACCTAGGTCCTAAACTTAACCTCAGTCGGACCTAACCAGAACTTAGGTCCTCTGACACAACAATAACCTATGTTCTCATATGTAACCTCATGTCAGGACCTAAATACTACAACCTAACCTAAACTTAGGCCCTAAACATAACCTCAGTCTACCTTAACACAAAGCGGATTCAAGAATACTACACCTGAATCTAAACCTAGGCCCTAAACTTAACCTCAACCGGACCTAGCAAGAACTTACGTTCTCTGATATAACCATATCCTACTTTCTCTGATGTAACCTCATATCAGGACTTATATACTACAACTTAACCTAAACTCAGGCCCTAAACATAACCTTAGTCGGCCTTAACACAAAGCGGATTCAATAATACTACGCCTAAACCTGAACTTAGGCCCTAAACTTAACCTCAGTCGGACCTCAACCATAACCTACGCTCTCTTATATGACCTCATATCAGGACTTATTTAAAACTAAGCCTACACCTTAACTTAATTCTAAACTTAACCTCTCACTAGCCCTATGCTTATTGGAGCCTAATTCTCTCCCTCTGACTTTCCTTTTTTCTTAAAACCCATAAAGGTGCCCCAACGGGAATGATTCACAGCTCTTGTGACAAGGCTTAACAAGCGTCGGCCCGCGCACCTTCCTCGGTTCCTCTGCTAACCATGCTTGGAGTAACTCCATGTTTTGGGGAGGACCGTTGTACTTTGACCAAAACCTAACCCTACCCCTACCCCTACCCCTAACCCTAACCCTAACCCTACCCCTAACCCTACCCCTAACCCTAACCCTAACCCTAACCCTAACCCTAACCCTAACCCTAGAATAATAATAATATTACACCTGAACCTAACACCTAGGCCCTAAAACTTAACCCTAGTCGACCCTACTCAGACCCCACACCCTCGGATGTAGCCATAACTTACGTTCTCGACTACATCCTCACATTGGGACCTCAATGGTACACCTGATCCTAAACCCAGACCCTAAAACATAACCTCAGTTGTCTCTAACACAAAGCGGTTTCAATAATGTTACACCTACACCTAAGCCTAGGCCCTAAACTTAACCCCAGTCGGATTTCGCCAGGCCTTACTTTCTCTGATGTAACCGGGACCTACGTTCTCTGATGTTACCTCCTATTCTATCCTCCTATACTACACCTAAACCTAAACTCAGGCCCCAAATTTAACCCCAGGATTCCTCAACATAAAGCGGTTGCGATAATATTACACCTACACCTGGGCCTAGGCCCTTAACTTGACCCCAGTCTGACATAACCGGACCTCATGTGAAACCCGCCCAAGCTCAGAGTCGGATCTGAGCTCACTGGTATGCCGTGGACAGCTTGGCTGCCACGAAGAGGTTTCCTCTACAGCCACTGGTTTGCTCTCCTGATCTAGACTGAGCTGGTTTCTCTCACCTAAAGCTTAACCTTAGTCAAACCTAACCAGGCTTCAGACAACCCATCCACACTCAGAGTCTGATCTCACTGGCTGCCGTGGACAGCTTGGCTGCCACGAAGAGGGTCTCTCTGCTAGCACCG
>NW_026910847.1:5000-7500 GCF_963854185.1 Sardina pilchardus | reverse complement strand
GTCCCAGGCCGCTGTCTCATCTGAGCCCCTCACGTCACGTCACGTACTGCCGGCCGCCTGGCTGGCTCTGGTTAACCAACGCAGGGAGGAGCAGAGAGGAGAGGAGAGGAGAGGAGAGGGGGGGTGTAATTACACATGCATGAGATTGGCTGTGATAGCGCTGCCGTGTCCTGTCATACGCCTGCCATGCAACGACACCACTCCGCTCTGTGTGCCGATGCACACACACACACACACACACACGCACACACGCACACACGCACACACACACACACACACACACATACACACACACACACTCACACACATACATTCACGCACACACGCACACCCACACACACACACACACTCCTGGAAGAAGATGGGCATGGTCTCAGACAGTGCTTTCAGCCGCATGGTCATGGAATAGGGCGCTTGTCTGCCCACTGATGAGCTCCCAAAGCTAATGGAACAAGAGCACTGCTGTAAGACTGCCCAGAGTTCAAACCTTAAAGCACCACCGACATCCACACACACACACACACACACACACACACACACACACACACACACACACACACACACACACACACACACACACACACACACACACACACACACACACACACACACACACACACACACACACACACCTGTACCTTGACCACAACCTTAAAGCACCCGACCACCACCAACATCAACACACACACCTGTGCCATGACCACAACCTTAAAGCATCTGACCTCCACCGACATCTCACACACACACACACACACACACACACACACACACACACACACACACACAGACACACATCTGTACCACGACCACAACCTTAAAGCACCCGACCTCCTCCGACATCAACTCTCTCTCACACACACACACACACACACTCACACACACCTGTACCATGACCATCTGGCCGGGGCCTGGGAGCTCCTGTCTCATCTATAGCTGTGCCTAGTACTGACACATGCTGTTTGTGATTAAGATCCGGAGAGGAGAGAATGCAGAGATCAAGAGGGAGAGAGAGAGAGAGGGGGAGAGGGGGGGGGGGGGGGAGAGATGGAAAAAGTGTATAAGCCAGGAATGAAAGATAGATAGAGTGAGGGAGATAGAGGAAAGAGAGAGATAAAGAGACTGTGAGAGTAGGAGAAAGGAAGTGAGAAAGAAAGAGAAAAAGAGAGAGCAAGAGAGGAGGGAGGGAGAGAGGGTGGGCGAGGGGCTGACTGGGCAGAGGATTGATAGCAGAGCTGAGTAGAAAGAAAAAAAGAAATAGTGCAGATCATGAGGAAAAGGCAAAGCCAGAAAACAGCTGATACAGACAGAGAGAGGGAGGGAGGGAGAAAGAAGGGGAAAAGAGAGTAAAGCAGAACAGATGAGAGAGAGAGGGGAGGAGATAGGGAGAGAGAGAGGAGGAGAGAGGGAAAAAGTAAGGAAGAGAGAGAGGGGAGGAGAGAGGGAGAGAGAGAGGGAAGGAGAGAGGAGAGAGGGAGAGAGATTTATGAGGTGATACCTTTCTTCCGTCCAGGTGGTAGGTCAGCACTGCGCGTTTTCTCGTGGCTAAATCAGGCTCACAGTGGGCTGGCCTCAGCATACAGCAGAGCCCTGCTCCCTTCCCCTAGTCTGGTCTAAATCCCCTCTCCCTTCCCCTAGTCTGGTCTAAACCCCCTCTCCCTTCCCCTAGTCTCGTCTAAATCCCCTCTCCCATCGTCTAGTCTGGTCTAAATCCCTCTCTCTATCCACCCCAGCTCTGGAAGCATGTCGCCAGTCCCATCCGCCATGACCTTTCACCTTTGACCCTTCACCCTGAGGCGGTTTCTCACAGCTCTCTTCGCTGGAGGAGGCAGAACACTGGCGGCATGTAGAGGAATGGCCTGTTAGCGATTAGCGGCGTCAATGATGTTGTCTTTCATGTTGAGTTAACGTTAAATATCCATGTTTCCTTAAAGACGACGTGAACAGCATGGTCTCAGGGCTACTGCTGCGCAGCCGAGCAAAACACAATCGCAGTGGAAATTAGAGGAAATAAATAAATAACATATTACAAATGAGAAAGAAAGGGAGGGGGGAAGGGAGAGAGACAGAGAGAGGGAGAGGGAGGGAGATTGAGTTAGCAATCTACCTATGAAGCCCACAAAGATTAGACTGCTAATGAATTCATTTGATGGGGTTCAAGTTTCTATCTAATCAGGGAAAATTGGATAATTAAGACAAAGCTTCTTCGGGGTGTGTGTGGGGAGAGGGGGGCACACTCAGCTCATTGTAGAGGAGCACACAGACACCCCACCACCCCCCTCTAAAGCTCGTTTACTTGACTTTGGTAATTAACATCACACAACAGGGAATTAAAACCAATTGAACATAACCCCTCCCTCCACATTGGTGGCATATGCAATCAGTCATGTGCAAGCGGACGCTGCTGACAGCACAGCTGAGACACACCAACGACCAGCCTCTCATAACGCTAACTCACACCACCGACTAGCCACTGATAACGCTAACTCACACCACCGACTAG
>NW_026910846.1:15000-16222 GCF_963854185.1 Sardina pilchardus | reverse complement strand
ACAAATGTGTGTTCGCATTGCACATTTGTGTGTGTTTGTTTTGACCTAAGTGTTAGGTGTGTTTGTGTGTGTTTGTGTGTGTGTGTGTGCTTTTTGTGTTTTGACCTAAGTGTTAGGTGTTCGTGTGTGTGTGTGTGTGTGTGTTTGTGTGTGTGTGTGTGTGTGTGTGTGTGTGTGTTGACCTAAGTGTTAGGTGTGGCGCTGGGTCTCATTTAAATCACTGAGTAGATGCTTGATTCCAGATGTTGAGATTGCCACTGTCTAGACCTCTCTCACCCCTCTTTATCCCTCTCTCATCCCTCTCTATCCCTCTCTCTACCCCTCTCTATCTCTACCCCTCTCTATCAGTTCAGCTCAGTTCAACACTAGGAGGGGAGTAGTGTAAGAGCTCAGTTCACCACTAGGAGGGGAGTAGTGTAACAGCTAAGTTCAACACTAGGAGGGGAGTAGTGTAAGAGTGTAAGAGTGTAAGAGCTGAGTTCAACACTAGGAGGGGAGTAGTGTAAGAGTGGAAGAGTGTAAGAGCTGAGTTCAACACTAGGAGGGGAGTAGTGTAAGAGTGTGAGAGTGTAAGAGCTGAGTTCAACACTAGGAGGGGAGTAGTGTAAGAGTGTAAGAGTGTAAGAGCTGAGTTCAACACTAGGAGGGGAGTAGTGTAAGAGTGTGAGAGTGTAAGAGCTGAGTTCAACACTAGGAGGGGAGTAGTGTAATAGTGTAAGAGTGTAAGAGCTGAGTTCAACACTAGGAGGGGAGTAGTGTAAGAGTGTGAGAGTGTAAGAGCTGAGTTCAACACTAGGAGGGGAGTAGTGTAAGAGTGTAAGAGTGTAAGCGCTCAGTTCAACACTAGGAGGGGAGTAGTGTAAGAGTGTGAGAGTGTAAGAGCTGAGTTCAACACTAGGAGGGGAGTAGTGTAAGAGTGTAAGAGTGTAAGCGCTCAGTTCAACACTAGGAGGGGAGAAGTGTAAGAGTGTAAGAGTGTAAGAGCTGAGTTCAACACTAGGAGTAGTGTAAGAGCTGAGTTCAACACTAGGAGTAGTGTAAGAGTGTAAGAGCTGAGTTCAGAGGTCCAAATGTCCGGTGATGTTGTTCACATATGCGGCCCAACCGCTTGATATCTGCAGAACATGCAGACTTACAGCCATGTCTGATACCAGCTTTAGATAGAGAGGAGTGATAGGAGGAGTGTGAGGAGAGGATGAGGAGTGGAGAAGAGATAGAGAGA
>NW_026910844.1:0-10461 GCF_963854185.1 Sardina pilchardus | reverse complement strand
GAAGAGCAGAGAGCTGATTGGTCAGTCCCAACATTGCAACACAGACAGAACCAGTAGCCTATATCTAAGCTCTATCTGAACTTGATGTTGTTCAGACTCAGGTTCAAAGTCCCAGAATGAGAGAACTCTTAACTCAGGCATGAACAGGAATATTTGAAGAAGTACGGGGGGGAAGCGCAACATTGCTGCTTTAGAATCACCACTTTTATTTGACTAATAATGTACTGACATTTTGCCACCAGGCCTGCATCAGAGGGAAGAAGACCTCACTCTGATGAAGGCCTAGTGCCGAAACGTCAGTGTGTAGTCACAGAAGTCCCTTTCCCACATAACTTCTAGAAGTTACCCGGACATATTTACCCGGGTATGGCACGACACGGACGTTTCCCACATGAGCTTTATGTCCGAGTGAGATACGGGTAATTGTGTTCACACTAGACCCGAGTAGGAGCCGCGAGGGGTGGGGCAATGTCAGCACTTGCAGGGGGAGAGAGATGACGCTAAATAAATGCGTTGTTCTGCTGTGTTGCCTGAATGATGCAAACTTACATCAGATCCAAAACATCATGAAATAGAAGTAGTTAGCTCGCTAGTCAGCGGGAGCTAGCATAGAGGAAAAAATAGCTAACGCCAGGACCACAGTATAAACAAAGCTCTACTTCAACCCTCTCTGGTATAAACATCCAACACAACAACTTATAGAAAATAATGACACACCTGGAAAATATATAAACAGCACACAGAGGTCTGAGGCTCCTTCCCAACTCCTACAAAAAGCAACAATGCTAAATAACAGCAACGTTAACTATTAGCTGTCAGTGTTGTAGTCAAGTCACTATGAATCGAGTCCGAGTCCAGGTTCGAGTCTCCAGTGTTCAAGTCCGAGTCGAGTCCAAGTCATTAGGTGCGTTTGACTTCATGTAGCCGTCTTAAGACGACTGCAGACGAGACTATTTCTGACATTCTGATAGGTTTTCAACCATGACGTATGTTTGAAAGACCTATCAGAATGTCAGAAATAGTCTCGTCTGCAGTCGTCTTAAGACGGCTACATGAAGTCAAACGCACCTGTTAGGTGCGTTTGACTTGACGAAAATCTGCGCAGATCTGACTTGATGTGATGCATGCTGGGTTAAACAGAGTGCATACTGGGACAGACGAAATGCAAACTGGTTAGAAATGATGTCCGACTTCTTGCAGTCGCGGTGGGAGTTACCCCCGTGACATCATGTCACATGTCCTTACAAGATCTCGGGAGACTGCGTCTTAGCTCAGCCAGCGCAGTTCAGCGCAGTTCGTTTTCAAGCAACTGCGCTGGCCAAAACCCACCCCAATGACGTCAGTTCAAAGTTGTGATAGGGCCGTTTGGAAGAATCTCCCCATGACGAGTATGACAGGTGTCTCGTTCTGCCTCCTTACCCAAGACACTAGAGCGGACCAAGACGAATCAGTTCAACTGCACTAAAACCAGCATCTGGGATGGCGCTGGAGCTTATCCCTGTGATCCATCTTGCTCTGTTCTAGAATCTTTGCTCCTTACGTTAGAATCTGCTCAAATGAACAGAAATCGAACGGATACCTTCTTATTTGTGATTTCTGGAACAGCGGTAGGCTAGCCTACTGAAAACGTGAGGATACTCTGCTATTTTATGCTGTTGGTTAAATATATACACACGGAAAACACTTGATATTTAATGAATGTGCTGCAATGCAGGCCTGTTAACTGTATGACAACAGTGGTTTATTTAAACACATCATATCAATTTATTTCGTCAGTCACCATGCTCATTTTAATAGCCGTGTTCAAGTTCAACTCCAAATGACCTTTTGCAGCAACGAGAGCTGCCGGTGGCAGCAGGGGCGGGGATGCAAACGCTGCTATGAAGTTGTACACTCTCTACTTCCCGTAGTGTAGACTTCGCTAGACTTGACCATGTGACGAATCACGAGGCACGGACCCGCACGGACTCTTGTGGATATGGGGAGGCATCTAAACACCTGCACACACGTCAGGGACGTAAAAGCCAATTAGGGCAAAGACCTGACGTCATGAAGGCAGGGTCTAGGCTCCGCTGCTCTCCGCAGTACCTCCAGACCGGCTGCTCTTTTGCGGAGCAGCCGCCTGGCCACGCCTTGCTCCCGCGATAAGTTGAGGCCATGTGATACCGACTGCCGAGTCGAAAACACGCCCATCTAGACCATCGTGGACAGATTAGCCGTGTTCAAGTTCAACTCCAAATGACCTTTTGCAGCAACGAGAGCTGCCGGTGGCAGCAGGGGCGGGGATGCAAACGCTGCTATGAAGTTGTACACTCTCTACTTCCCGTAGTGTAGACTTGGCTAGACTTGACCATGTGACGAATCACGAGGCACGGACCCGCACGGACTCTTGTGGATATGGGGAGGCATCTAAACACCTGCACACACGTCAGGGACGTAAAAGCCAATTAGGGCAAAGACCTGACGTCATGAAGGCAGGGTCTAGGCTCCGCTGCTCTCCGCAGTACCTCCAGACCGGCTGCTTTTTTGCGGAGCAGCCGCCTGGCCACGCCTTGCTCCCGCGATAAGTTGAGGCCATGTGATACCGACTGCCGAGTCGAAAACACGCCCATCTAGACCATCGTGGACAGATTAGCCGTGTTCAAGTTCAACTCCAAATGACCTTTTGCAGCAACGAGAGCTGCCGGTGGCAGCAGGGGCGGGGATGCAAACGCTGCTATGAAGTTGTACACTCTCTACTTCCCGTAGTGTAGACTTGGCTAGACTTGACCATGTGACGAATCACGAGGCACGGACCCGCACGGACTCTTGTGGATATGGGGAGGCATCTAAACACCTGCACACACGTCAGGGATGTAAAAGCCAATTAGGGCAAAGACCTGACGTCATGAAGGCAGGGTCTAGGCTCCGCTGCTCTCCGCAGTACCTCCAGACCGGCTGCTCTTTTGCGGAGCAGCCGCCTGGCCACGCCTTGCTCCCGCGATAAGTTGAGGCCATGTGATACCGACTGCCGGTCGAAAACACGCCCATCTAGACCATCGTGGACAGATTTTTAACCACGTGCATCTTGTGCTGCGCAGTTTTTGTGCTCGCAGCCAACTTGAACGCGCCTATTTTTAACCACGTGCATCTTGTGCTGCGCAGTTTTTGTGCTGCGCAGCCAACTTGAACGCGCCTAATGAGTAAGAATAAAAGTTTTACTGTATTTAATACAAAATCCCGCGATATCTACCGCGATATCTACCGCGAGGTCTCCAGCAGGTCTCTCGCGAATAACTTCAGGTACGTAAGCTCAGTCAGACTGTCCGGGATGAGCTGCGTGTGCTAGTTGCCCCTCCTGCTAAGACTCTGCAGCTCTCGTTGACGTATGAAGCCAGCCTAAGTCAGCCTAAGTCAGCCGCAGCTCATCGCAAACGCACCTATTAGGTGCGTTTGACTTCATGTAGCCGTCTTAGACGACTGCAGACGAGACTATTTCTGACATTCTGATTCAACCATGACGTATGTACAACTCCGGTTTGAAAGACGTATCAGAATGTCAGAAGTAGTCTCGTCTGCAGTCGTCTTAAGACGGCTACATGAAGTCAAACGCACCTATTTAAAAAAAAAATCAGAGTCAAGTCCGAGTCGAGTCCACTACTCATCCGAGTCAAGTCCGAGTCGAGTCACTATTGATTCAAGTCGAGTCCTTATTGGTCAAGTCGAGTCCGAGTTATGGCTAAGAGTTGTCTAAAAGCGTATTGGTATTGCGCAACCACTGTACACTAAATGGAATCGTAATGCCTTGGGTCATTTCAGACAAACAGGCAAACAGACAAACAAACCCTGATGCAAATGTAACCTCCTTGGCGGAGGTAATAATTATTTGCGCACCGCAATGTCGCAGGACAGACTATATGGCTGCTGATGACATATTACAATTATAGCCTAATGACATTAAAAAAAAAAGTGAGTCTTTGTCTCAATTTCCGAGTCCGGATAGTCTAAATGTACGAGTCTGAGTCCAAGTCCGAGTCATTCAGTGCTCAAGTCCAAGTCAAGTCACGAGTCTCTAAATTTAGCTAAAGACTCGGACTCCGAGTCCTGGACTCGAGTACTACAACACTGTTAGCTGTTAATTGCTAACCCCTGTAATAAACAGCTAGTTGCAAGCTAATCGAGAACACTTCAACAGTGGCGGTTCTAGACTGAATTACTCCCCAGGCGAGATCCTCCACGAGCGCCCCCGTGAGTGTTTTTTGACGCACTTTGCGTCAGTCGGGCTCATAGGGTTAAGCGCTCGTGCCGCCCCATACAAGATGCCGCCCCGGGCGACCGCCCGGTTCGCCCGTACCTAAAACCGCCACTGCACTTCAAGCTATTCACGTTTGCAAGGATAATCCTGCCTGTCCCGCAACAAACACAACAACGTGATTGCAGTTTACATTTTTATTGTACTCAACAAAATGTCACTGTTTTCTGTACTCCGGTGTTCTCGTCTGTGTTCATACTCGTAGGGCAATGTTATGTTTATCGTTACCATGGCAATTTGTACTTTCTGCCTCGCGCTGCAAGCAGGCTGCAAGGGCGCATTTCTATACGTCATCGGTACGCCCCCCATCTCTACCATAGACCTAAAAGAAATGGACAAACAGACTCCGTCGTTCTCAATGAGAGGGGGCTGAAACAAAAATTTGTTTCCTGTTCATCGTACTGCGCAGACTCAAACTCATTAGCCTGCTGTAACTCGTCTGATAGATCGAAAACCTCTGAAATTGTTAACGTTCGTTTTTTAATATTATTATTATGTGTACTTGCCTCTAGGTAATGCTTTACCATATCAAACAGTAGGCTACCGTAGGCTACACGCATTTTCACTGATCTTGCGAATGACTCTCCGTCATGGTTTTCGTGCAGGCTCACTCAGCTTCTTATCCAAACATTACGGGCGAACGTTAGCTTCCCTACAACAGACATGCTAAAATACTTCTTTACGGGAAACCAACGTAATATACGGGGAAGAAGTGAATTAATTTTGCCTTCGATACCCTATATAGAATACACAGAAGCTATAAGGGAGACAAAGGGCACATGCTACATGAAGTTATGGGATCGCAAAAAAATCTGAAATCTATGGCCGTCCAAGGGAGTTAGCAGAGTGTTGATCACCAGCTCATTTCGTGTTTCTACTTCCGGGAATATGCCTGCCCCCTTGATCTCTACCCAGAACTGTGCCGGCTGCGTTCCCACCTAAGCGCACCCGGGTAACATCTAGAAGTAGTACTAGGGGGCTAGTAGGGTGAGTTCCGGGTAAGAAAATACCCGAGTTTTGCGTTCCCACATACAGCCACCCGTTTGATATCCGTTTGACATCCGGATGTCTCGCTCATGTGCCGGGACTACAATAACTAGGAGAGTGTGTAGTTACAAAATAACCACCTCTAGATGGCAGTATTCATCTTTCAGCCCCTCTGGAAGTGACGTCTCTAAATATAACTCATATTAAATTATATACAAGTGTACACAGAACAGGTGTTACAGTACATATACATTTTTTATTTTATTTTAATGTATATAGCAAAATACCGTATCACTGTTGCAATGTGTAGGCTACAGTGCTCATTGTCTTCCAACAATGTCCACCACATGGCTCTCTAAATGAGCTACTGTAAGCTCTAAACAGGAGAGACTCAACAGAAATGTCCACATCATTTTGTAACAGATCCACAGAATAAAGATTTGAAAGGCTGTGGGAGGGGAGGGTGGTTTAATTGCTGCTTATCACTGGAGAGGTTAAATGTTTCTGAAATACACATGATAATACACACGGTGAACGAAAGTGTTGAAGTATTTGGTTATGTTCATTCATTTATAGAGCATGAAGTGTGTGTTGGTTGCGCCGCCGTGTGCAACAGATGCTGATCAAGGTGCCGCGAGTCCGATTGAGCGCAAGTGATAAAACCTTATTATTAAGTATTAGGGAATTACAATTTACTGATCTGATATTTTGATGTGCTTGTGGCAGCAGTGTAGAAACACATACCTGGATAACAAACCAGCATAGTGTTATAAATCATAGAAAATCAGCAGTTGTTTCAGAGGATTCTAAGCACAGAATATCAGAAGTTCAATTAAAGTACCCAGAGGACAATGCCTCACAGGTCAGATATTAGATTGACTGCAGTTACTGTGTGAGTGACTCATGACTGACACCCAAATGTCTCCATCCATCTCTGCATGTCGGCTCTTGTTCAGACAGAGACAGTTTCTGCTCTAACTGGGCTGCTCTACTGACACAGAGGCCTTCACTGGTACAACACTCAGAGGAAATACACCACTATTAAAGAATGGAAACACTCTCAGTGAAAGTGTGTGTGAAAGTGTATAGGAGTGTATTATTATCAGGGTCAGAGAATGACAGCTCTCCTCTGCCCCAGTCCAGCTGCACTCTGATCCTCTGAATTAAAACAAATCAATAAAACAAAAGGGAAAAATCACATGATCAGTTTATTTAAGTTTATCTAAGTCTTCACTCATTTAAAACACAGCAGTTCAGCTTCACATTATCATATGAGGGGATACTAGTGCAGTGTTCACTTGGCCTTGTTTTCATCATACAGTTTTCTCCAGCTTCCCTCTCTGTGAGTCAGTTCTGGTGAAGAGGCAGATTCAGCTCTAACTGTGCTGCTCTACTCTTACTGAGGCCTTCACTGGGAGGATCCTCATAGGAGAGAGTTTATAGGAAGTGCTTAAGTATGGAAACACTCTGTCAGTGAAAGTGTGTGTGAGAGTGTGTAGGTGTGTGTTATTATCAGGGTCAGAGAATGACAGCTCTCCTCTGTCCCAGTCCAGCTGCACTCTGATCCTCTGGAGTTTCTGCTGCACTGTGAGGACAGTGGAAGGCTGTGGTGCAGCAGCTGCTACATATTTACCATCTTTATAGTGCACATACCACTCTCCACTCACACCATAGTCATATGCTCCCTTCCTCTGGGCCGACTCTGCCTTTACACCCACATTCCACCATGTGTTCTCTCCAACCTCCACATCCCAGCAGTGAGTCCCTGAGTTAAAGCCCTCAGAGCCCAGCACACTGCCATACGTATCAAATCTCTCTGGGTTATCAGGAAGCTGCTGCTTCTCATCACCACATCTCACACTGGTCAGATCCTCAGACAGGATGAGATGTGGGAGTGCAGTGTTGGGATCCAGAGTCACAGGAGCTGCAGAGAGAAAGAACACACACATGAGCTGCTGAACACTGAGTGATGTGTGATGAGGATGTGAATGATGGTCGTTATCAATATTGAGTGAGGTGTGATGAGGATGTGAAGTGTGACTACAAGGGGGGTGGAATGATGCAGGAATCAACCAAACTATCTTGTTGTGTTTCTACCACTCTTTCAGCACATTCTCACCCATCCATCCATCCATATATCCCTCCATCTTTCTATTATGGTCTGTTTCTGTGTCCCTATAGCTTCTTTGTGAGAAGGGGATCATGAATGTGCTCCATCCATCCATCCATCTATCCCTCCATCCATCCATTCATCCATAAGGCATTTCATGTACTGAAGTTATCATGTGTGGTTTTTTTAGATGAGTGGAAGAGTGTGTGTGTGTGTGTGTGTGTGTGTGTGTGTGTGTGTGTGTGTGTGTGTGTGTGTGTGTGTGTGTGTGTGTGTGTGTGTGTGTGTGTGTGTGTGTGTGTGTGTGTGTGTGTGTGTGTGTGTGTGTGTGTGTGTGTGTGTGTGTGTGTGTGTGTGTGTGTGTGTGTGTGTGTGTGCACTCACTGTACTGAACAGTCTCCTGCATCTTCTCCCAGACTCTGAACTTCAGGTTGCCCAGGTGCTTTGCCACATTGATCAGAGCTCCTGAAACCCTCTCTGGATCCTGCAGTGTGCACTGGGCTCTGGAATAACATTCAGGAGTCAGTGCTGCTGTGGGTTTGGGTTCAGAACCACAGAGAAGAGAGAGAGAAAGGAGGCAGATCACTCACCTTTCCACTGTGCTCTTGTAGTTCTGGAACATAAGGAAAGATAAAATAGATTACACATTATGGCTGTAATGAGGTCTAAGGTATTTTGCTACATCTTGGTCAGTTTTGAACATTTAAATATCCTACACACAGCACTGCTTTTATTTTTTTCCAGACTGACCAGTTAGCAATCAAGTGCCTTCTAACATTCTCCTGTACATGCTCCCCTGCTGCTTCAATATGTCAACTGCAGTCAATAAAAACAAACTCAAACATGTTACCCATACTGCATCCAATATAACTGGCCTATCCTCCCCCAACCTATCAGACCTCCACAGTAAAGCCACCAATCACAGAGCATGGAGCAGCTGCACACGAGCCCAGTCCCCCCTCAACCCCTTCTCCACACGACTGCCATCAGGAGAACATACAGGAGCCTGATATCACCAGACTCACTCAGGTGCTTGGCCTGGAAACGGCTATGTATGCGTGTACAGTATGTGTTAGAGCATGGGCTTGCATGGGCACATCAGCACATAGATTATTGCGGCAAAACATGATAGAATGTGGGTGGGTGTCACTGACCGGTCACCTCAACTAAACAGACATGTTATTAATTATCACAGGAGTTGGAGTTGGAGATCCAACACCCCTACAGACAGAGGATGGTGCTACCTGCAGGAATATGATGTCATTAGCTCCCATCTCCTCCTCTATGGCTCTGATGGTGTCTGAAAGAGATGAGATCTCTCTGCTCATCTTCTCAATCTTCTCCTTCATCATCTGACTCTTCTGCTTCTCTTCCTCCCTCAGTTTAGCAATCCTGGCTGCCTCTTCATCTCGTAGAAACTGATGAAGCCTCTCAAACTCCTCCTTGATCTGCTTCTCTGTATTCTGGGTTTGAGTCTGAAAAAAATTACATCAGCTTCCTGAGAGAAGTTTCACACATTGATAAAATAAAGAAGATATTGATTAATATTATTTAAATATTGTGCATAAATTGGGGGAGTTGGCAGAGAGGAAAGAAACAGAGCACGACATGTTTGCTGGAGACCACTGTGAGGGGAAAATGACAAAGATGGAATTTAACCTTTGATTTGATACTTATGTTTCTGTAAGATTGTACACTCTGACTCTTGCATGGACTCTTCTCTTAAAGCTTAACCTAGTTCAGAATTTTTCTTATAATTGATACTTCTATTGCTTTGTGAATTCTTTCTTCTGTGGGAAATTAACCTAATTATTCCAGTTCTTCTGTTTCAGTAACTGGTGTGTAGACGGCAAATCATGTGCTTAATGTCCTTGGTTCTTAATTAACTCATTGTAGCCTACTGACCAAGTCATGTGTGTGTGTAGAGCAGGTCTAATGATACAATGATGCAATGATATGTGATGCAAGGTATAAATGTATGTGTGAGAAACAACACACTCACAAATAGTCTCTTGAGTGCACAGACTTTGTTTCTGTATCCTGGTTGCCAAATGAGACCTCTCTGCACTCTGAGATGAATAAACTACTAACAAGAAAGACCAAACCTTATTTCAGACTCAGTATCTTTAAGCTAAATTGCGTCCACAGTTTTTAAAAACAGTTTAAAGCACTGACTGTTTGTTAGTTTTATTTCTTCCACACCACCTGACAATATGATCTCCTGGCCAAGGCTTTATGAAATGATGCTTACATGTTAACAAACAGTGAACTCTTATGACACTAGATCATACTGACCTTAATGTACTTGGCAGTTTCATCACAGGTAACTTTAGCTTCCTCAAACTCCTTCAGTTTCTCCTGTAGAGGCTGCAGTTTGGCCTTGAGCTCCTCCTGAAATTAACAAATCACTTTAGTATGACTTGTGGACATTCTCATATCTCCTTCCGTGTCAAATCAGATACGGCTGTTGCTGCTCAGATTTTCTTAAGACCTTACAGTATATGTCAAGTATGGGTACCAAAACCAAGGCCTGTGAAATATTTATGTTCAAATCCTATGTCTTATTTTCAGCCCTTGAAAATACTTTTTACAGCTTGGCAAGACACATTATCTGGGAAGACATCTTTGAGCATTAATACAGGTATTATTCAAAATAATTATTATCCTAAACATGGTGCCTGAGTATGACTGAACCATTACAAGTTTGCATGGCACTGATTTTCTACAAGGCCCTAGATTGGGAAAAAAGTGCAAAAAGAGTTCAATTAAGGGTGGCTGGCTCTTCACATAACCTAGTGCCTGTCTGATCAGGCCAGATGCTGGCTGGGACTTTCTGACTGTTACTTGTGTTACTCTTTATTTGGTGAATAAATTATTCATTGATATCTGCAATCCCTCCTGTGTTCTCCCATTTTGGTCCAGTTTATGAGCCAGACTGTGACATGACCCATACACTCACTACCAGACTAAACCATGAATCATTAACCACAGACCTGAGAATATAGTCTTCAGACAGAACAAAGTGGCATAGTGTGTGTGTGTGTGTGTGTGTGTGTGTGTGTGTGTGCTGTGT
>NW_026910841.1:0-60059 GCF_963854185.1 Sardina pilchardus | reverse complement strand
AAATCTACCTCAGAACACCCTGAGGAAAAGAGACCCGCTTGTGGGCGTGACCAGACACACACACGCACGCATGCCATAAGAGGGAGCAGAGTGCTCTGGGCCTCAGATGTCCAATGATCCAGTCCAAGAAGACTGATGAAGGCACAGCTTAGTGCCGAAACGCGTAGTCAACCTAAAAATGGACGACAAAAAAATTCAAATAAGACTCACAAATTAAGAAACACAAAATACTTACCTTGGGTTCCACCTGGAGCGGCCTGTGAGAGGGAGAAACGTCCAGCAGGAGACAGCAAACCGTTCCTATACGAGAGTGATGAAGCCAGTCAGATCATAAAGGCAGCTAGCCGATCAAGTGACAGTGCATACCATTCCTATAGGAGAATGTGAAGAGCTAACCTAAACTGGTAGCGTACCGTTCTGGGACCCAGGAATATCATAATTCCAATTAGAAAAAAATGTACAAGCAGGGACCGCTTTGCTACCGAGAAACACCATGCTAACTACAATGCTAGTTCTTCTAGCTACAAAAAAACACTTTAATTGCTAATTATAAGCCAAAATTAAACAAACACATATACTTACCTCAACCTAGAGAAAAAATAAGACAATTTACTCCACAAATTAAGACACTAAAAAGACGTAGTGGTGCATGTTTGACGGTGGGGGATGGCATTCAGTAGCTGGCTGTGTGGGCAGGAAGGACCGTGCCCAACCGCGTCTTGGCCTTGCGGCCAACGCCGGAAAAATGTCCCCTAATATAGCCTGTGCCTCCTGCTCCGCAGTCGGCTGCGCTCATCTCTCGCTAACAGGCATGCTAAACTACAACCATTTAATTCCTAAACATTAAGACACACCACCAAAAATGAATTGACAAGACACATAATCAACAAAAGAAATTTAATTTTATTGTAGTTCAGCCAGCGGACCCAGTACAAAGGAGAATTTTTATTGGAAAAAAACATTGGACACAACAAAAAGTTTAACAAACATTAAATATACAAATGAATCACATAAATACTTACCTGATATCCCTAATACAGTGGAATCATTCAAAAATCTACCTCAGAACACCCTGAGGAAAAGAGACCCGCTTGTGGGCGTGACCAGACACACACACGCACGCAGGCCATAAGAGGGAGCAGAGTGCTCTGGGCCTCAGATGTCCAATGATCCAGTCCAAGAAGACCTGATGAAGGCACAGCTTAGTGCCGAAACGCGTAGTCAACCTAAAAATGGACGACAAAAAAATTCAAATAAGACTCACAAATTAAGAAACACAAAATACTTACCTTGGGTTCCACCTGGAGCGGCCTGTGAGAGGGAGAAACGTCCAGCAGGAGACAGCAAACCGTTCCTATACGAGAGTGATGAAGCCAGTCAGATCATAAAGGCAGCTAGCCGATCAAAGTGACAGTGCATACCATTCCTATAGGAGAATGTGAAGAGCTAACCTAACTGGTAGCGTACCGTTCTGGGACCCAGGAATATCATAATTCCAATTAGAAAAAAATGTACAAGCAGGGACCGCTTTGCTACCGAGAAACACCATGCTAACTACAATGCTAGTTCTTCTAGCTACAAAAAACACTTTAATTGCTAAATTATAAGCCAAAATTAAACAAACACATATACTTACCTCAACCTAGAGAAAAAATAAGACAATTTACTCCACAAATTAAGACACTAAAAAGACGTAGTGGTGCATGTTTGACGGTGGGGGATGGCATTCAGTAGCTGGCTGTGTGGGCAGGAAGGACCGTGCCCAACCGCGTCTTGGCCTTGCGGCCAACGCCGGAAAAATGTCCCCTAATATAGCCTGTGCCTCCTGCTCCGCAGTCGGCTGCGCTCATCTCTCGCTAACAGGCATGCTAAACTACAACCATTTAATTCCTAAACATTAAGACACACCACCAAAAATGAATTGACAAGACACATAATCAACAAAAGAAATTTAATTTTATTGTAGTTCAGCCAGCGGACCCAGTACAAAGGAGAATTTTTATTGGAAAAAACATTGGACACAACAAAAAGTTTAACAAACATTAAATATACAAATGAATCACATAAATACTTACCTGATATCCCTAATACAGTGGAATCATTCAAAAATCTACCTCAGAACACCCTGAGGAAAAGAGACCCGCTTGTGGGCGTGACCAGACACACACACGCACGCAGGCCATAAGAGGGAGCAGAGTGCTCTGGGCCTCAGATGTCCAATGATCCAGTCCAAGAAGACCTGATGAAGGCACAGCTTAGTGCCGAAACGCGTAGTCAACCTAAAAATGGACGACAAAAAAATTCAAATAAGACTCACAAATTAAGAAACACAAAATACTTACCTTGGGTTCCACCTGGAGCGGCCTGTGAGAGGGAGAAACGTCCAGCAGGAGACAGCAAACCGTTCCTATACGAGAGTGATGAAGCCAGTCAGATCATAAAGGCAGCTAGCCGATCAAAGTGACAGTGCATACCATTCCTATAGGAGAATGTGAAGAGCTAACCTAAACTGGTAGCGTACCGTTCTGGGACCCAGGAATATCATAATTCCAATTAGAAAAAAATGTACAAGCAGGGACCGCTTTGCTACCGAGAAACACCATGCTAACTACAATGCTAGTTCTTCTAGCTACAAAAAACACTTTAATTGCTAAATTATAAGCCAAAATTAAACAAACACATATACTTACCTCAACCTAGAGAAAAAATAAGACAATTTACTCCACAAATTAAGACACTAAAAAGACGTAGTGGTGCATGTTTGACGGTGGGGGATGGCATTCAGTAGCTGGCTGTGTGGGCAGGAAGGACCGTGCCCAACCGCGTCTTGGCCTTGCGGCCAACGCCGGAAAAATGTCCCCTAATATAGCCTGTGCCTCCTGCTCCGCAGTCGGCTGCGCTCATCTCTCGCTAACAGGCATGCTAAACTACAACCATTTAATTCCTAAACATTAAGACACACCACCAAAAATGAATTGACAAGACACATAATCAACAAAAGAAATTTAATTTTATTGTAGTTCAGCCAGCGGACCCAGTACAAAGGAGAATTTTTATTGGAAAAAACATTGGACACAACAAAAAGTTTAACAAACATTAAATATACAAATGAATCACATAAATACTTACCTGATATCCCTAATACAGTGGAATCATTCAAAAATCTACCTCAGAACACCCTGAGGAAAAGAGACCCGCTTGTGGGCGTGACCAGACACACACACGCACGCAGGCCATAAGAGGGAGCAGAGTGCTCTGGGCCTCAGATGTCCAATGATCCAGTCCAAGAAGACCTGATGAAGGCACAGCTTAGTGCCGAAACGCGTAGTCAACCTAAAAATGGACGACAAAAAAATTCAAATAAGACTCACAAATTAAGAAACACAAAATACTTACCTTGGGTTCCACCTGGAGCGGCCTGTGAGAGGGAGAAACGTCCAGCAGGAGACAGCAAACCGTTCCTATACGAGAGTGATGAAGCCAGTCAGATCATAAAGGCAGCTAGCCGATCAAAGTGACAGTGCATACCATTCCTATAGGAGAATGTGAAGAGCTAACCTAAACTGGTAGCGTACCGTTCTGGGACCCAGGAATATCATAATTCCAATTAGAAAAAAATGTACAAGCAGGGACCGCTTTGCTACCGAGAAACACCATGCTAACTACAATGCTAGTTCTTCTAGCTACAAAAAACACTTTAATTGCTAAATTATAAGCCAAAATTAAACAAACACATATACTTACCTCAACCTAGAGAAAAAATAAGACAATTTACTCCACAAATTAAGACACTAAAAAGACGTAGTGGTGCATGTTTGACGGTGGGGGATGGCATTCAGTAGCTGGCTGTGTGGGCAGGAAGGACCGTGCCCAACCGCGTCTTGGCCTTGCGGCCAACGCCGGAAAAATGTCCCCTAATATAGCCTGTGCCTCCTGCTCCGCAGTCGGCTGCGCTCATCTCTCGCTAACAGGCATGCTAAACTACAACCATTTAATTCCTAAACATTAAGACACACCACCAAAAATGAATTGACAAGACACATAATCAACAAAAGAAATTTAATTTTATTGTAGTTCAGCCAGCGGACCCAGTACAAAGGAGAATTTTTATTGGAAAAAACATTGGACACAACAAAAAGTTTAACAAACATTAAATATACAAATGAATCACATAAATACTTACCTGATATCCCTAATACAGTGGAATCATTCAAAAATCTACCTCAGAACACCCTGAGGAAAAGAGACCCGCTTGTGGGCGTGACCAGACACACACACGCACGCAGGCCATAAGAGGGAGCAGAGTGCTCTGGGCCTCAGATGTCCAATGATCCAGTCCAAGAAGACCTGATGAAGGCACAGCTTAGTGCCGAAACGCGTAGTCAACCTAAAAATGGACGACAAAAAAATTCAAATAAGACTCACAAATTAAGAAACACAAAATACTTACCTTGGGTTCCACCTGGAGCGGCCTGTGAGAGGGAGAAACGTCCAGCAGGAGACAGCAAACCGTTCCTATACGAGAGTGATGAAGCCAGTCAGATCATAAAGGCAGCTAGCCGATCAAAGTGACAGTGCATACCATTCCTATAGGAGAATGTGAAGAGCTAACCTAAACTGGTAGCGTACCGTTCTGGGACCCAGGAATATCATAATTCCAATTAGAAAAAAATGTACAAGCAGGGACCGCTTTGCTACCGAGAAACACCATGCTAACTACAATGCTAGTTCTTCTAGCTACAAAAAACACTTTAATTGCTAAATTATAAGCCAAAATTAAACAAACACATATACTTACCTCAACCTAGAGAAAAAATAAGACAATTTACTCCACAAATTAAGACACTAAAAAGACGTAGTGGTGCATGTTTGACGGTGGGGGATGGCATTCAGTAGCTGGCTGTGTGGGCAGGAAGGACCGTGCCCAACCGCGTCTTGGCCTTGCGGCCAACGCCGGAAAAATGTCCCCTAATATAGCCTGTGCCTCCTGCTCCGCAGTCGGCTGCGCTCATCTCTCGCTAACAGGCATGCTAAACTACAACCATTTAATTCCTAAACATTAAGACACACCACCAAAAATGAATTGACAAGACACATAATCAACAAAAGAAATTTAATTTTATTGTAGTTCAGCCAGCGGACCCAGTACAAAGGAGAATTTTTATTGGAAAAAACATTGGACACAACAAAAAGTTTAACAAACATTAAATATACAAATGAATCACATAAATACTTACCTGATATCCCTAATACAGTGGAATCATTCAAAAATCTACCTCAGAACACCCTGAGGAAAAGAGACCCGCTTGTGGGCGTGACCAGACACACACACGCACGCAGGCCATAAGAGGGAGCAGAGTGCTCTGGGCCTCAGATGTCCAATGATCCAGTCCAAGAAGACCTGATGAAGGCACAGCTTAGTGCCGAAACGCGTAGTCAACCTAAAAATGGACGACAAAAAAATTCAAATAAGACTCACAAATTAAGAAACACAAAATACTTACCTTGGGTTCCACCTGGAGCGGCCTGTGAGAGGGAGAAACGTCCAGCAGGAGACAGCAAACCGTTCCTATACGAGAGTGATGAAGCCAGTCAGATCATAAAGGCAGCTAGCCGATCAAAGTGACAGTGCATACCATTCCTATAGGAGAATGTGAAGAGCTAACCTAAACTGGTAGCGTACCGTTCTGGGACCCAGGAATATCATAATTCCAATTAGAAAAAAATGTACAAGCAGGGACCGCTTTGCTACCGAGAAACACCATGCTAACTACAATGCTAGTTCTTCTAGCTACAAAAAACACTTTAATTGCTAAATTATAAGCCAAAATTAAACAAACACATATACTTACCTCAACCTAGAGAAAAAATAAGACAATTTACTCCACAAATTAAGACACTAAAAAGACGTAGTGGTGCATGTTTGACGGTGGGGGATGGCATTCAGTAGCTGGCTGTGTGGGCAGGAAGGACCGTGCCCAACCGCGTCTTGGCCTTGCGGCCAACGCCGGAAAAATGTCCCCTAATATAGCCTGTGCCTCCTGCTCCGCAGTCGGCTGCGCTCATCTCTCGCTAACAGGCATGCTAAACTACAACCATTTAATTCCTAAACATTAAGACACACCACCAAAAATGAATTGACAAGACACATAATCAACAAAAGAAATTTAATTTTATTGTAGTTCAGCCAGCGGACCCAGTACAAAGGAGAATTTTTATTGGAAAAAACATTGGACACAACAAAAAGTTTAACAAACATTAAATATACAAATGAATCACATAAATACTTACCTGATATCCCTAATACAGTGGAATCATTCAAAAATCTACCTCAGAACACCCTGAGGAAAAGAGACCCGCTTGTGGGCGTGACCAGACACACACACGCACGCAGGCCATAAGAGGGAGCAGAGTGCTCTGGGCCTCAGATGTCCAATGATCCAGTCCAAGAAGACCTGATGAAGGCACAGCTTAGTGCCGAAACGCGTAGTCAACCTAAAAATGGACGACAAAAAAATTCAAATAAGACTCACAAATTAAGAAACACAAAATACTTACCTTGGGTTCCACCTGGAGCGGCCTGTGAGAGGGAGAAACGTCCAGCAGGAGACAGCAAACCGTTCCTATACGAGAGTGATGAAGCCAGTCAGATCATAAAGGCAGCTAGCCGATCAAAGTGACAGTGCATACCATTCCTATAGGAGAATGTGAAGAGCTAACCTAAACTGGTAGCGTACCGTTCTGGGACCCAGGAATATCATAATTCCAATTAGAAAAAAATGTACAAGCAGGGACCGCTTTGCTACCGAGAAACACCATGCTAACTACAATGCTAGTTCTTCTAGCTACAAAAAACACTTTAATTGCTAAATTATAAGCCAAAATTAAACAAACACATATACTTACCTCAACCTAGAGAAAAAATAAGACAATTTACTCCACAAATTAAGACACTAAAAAGACGTAGTGGTGCATGTTTGACGGTGGGGGATGGCATTCAGTAGCTGGCTGTGTGGGCAGGAAGGACCGTGCCCAACCGCGTCTTGGCCTTGCGGCCAACGCCGGAAAAATGTCCCCTAATATAGCCTGTGCCTCCTGCTCCGCAGTCGGCTGCGCTCATCTCTCGCTAACAGGCATGCTAAACTACAACCATTTAATTCCTAAACATTAAGACACACCACCAAAAATGAATTGACAAGACACATAATCAACAAAAGAAATTTAATTTTATTGTAGTTCAGCCAGCGGACCCAGTACAAAGGAGAATTTTTATTGGAAAAAACATTGGACACAACAAAAAGTTTAACAAACATTAAATATACAAATGAATCACATAAATACTTACCTGATATCCCTAATACAGTGGAATCATTCAAAAATCTACCTCAGAACACCCTGAGGAAAAGAGACCCGCTTGTGGGCGTGACCAGACACACACACGCACGCAGGCCATAAGAGGGAGCAGAGTGCTCTGGGCCTCAGATGTCCAATGATCCAGTCCAAGAAGACCTGATGAAGGCACAGCTTAGTGCCGAAACGCGTAGTCAACCTAAAAATGGACGACAAAAAAATTCAAATAAGACTCACAAATTAAGAAACACAAAATACTTACCTTGGGTTCCACCTGGAGCGGCCTGTGAGAGGGAGAAACGTCCAGCAGGAGACAGCAAACCGTTCCTATACGAGAGTGATGAAGCCAGTCAGATCATAAAGGCAGCTAGCCGATCAAAGTGACAGTGCATACCATTCCTATAGGAGAATGTGAAGAGCTAACCTAAACTGGTAGCGTACCGTTCTGGGACCCAGGAATATCATAATTCCAATTAGAAAAAAATGTACAAGCAGGGACCGCTTTGCTACCGAGAAACACCATGCTAACTACAATGCTAGTTCTTCTAGCTACAAAAAACACTTTAATTGCTAAATTATAAGCCAAAATTAAACAAACACATATACTTACCTCAACCTAGAGAAAAAATAAGACAATTTACTCCACAAATTAAGACACTAAAAAGACGTAGTGGTGCATGTTTGACGGTGGGGGATGGCATTCAGTAGCTGGCTGTGTGGGCAGGAAGGACCGTGCCCAACCGCGTCTTGGCCTTGCGGCCAACGCCGGAAAAATGTCCCCTAATATAGCCTGTGCCTCCTGCTCCGCAGTCGGCTGCGCTCATCTCTCGCTAACAGGCATGCTAAACTACAACCATTTAATTCCTAAACATTAAGACACACCACCAAAAATGAATTGACAAGACACATAATCAACAAAAGAAATTTAATTTTATTGTAGTTCAGCCAGCGGACCCAGTACAAAGGAGAATTTTTATTGGAAAAAACATTGGACACAACAAAAAGTTTAACAAACATTAAATATACAAATGAATCACATAAATACTTACCTGATATCCCTAATACAGTGGAATCATTCAAAAATCTACCTCAGAACACCCTGAGGAAAAGAGACCCGCTTGTGGGCGTGACCAGACACACACACGCACGCAGGCCATAAGAGGGAGCAGAGTGCTCTGGGCCTCAGATGTCCAATGATCCAGTCCAAGAAGACCTGATGAAGGCACAGCTTAGTGCCGAAACGCGTAGTCAACCTAAAAATGGACGACAAAAAAATTCAAATAAGACTCACAAATTAAGAAACACAAAATACTTACCTTGGGTTCCACCTGGAGCGGCCTGTGAGAGGGAGAAACGTCCAGCAGGAGACAGCAAACCGTTCCTATACGAGAGTGATGAAGCCAGTCAGATCATAAAGGCAGCTAGCCGATCAAAGTGACAGTGCATACCATTCCTATAGGAGAATGTGAAGAGCTAACCTAAACTGGTAGCGTACCGTTCTGGGACCCAGGAATATCATAATTCCAATTAGAAAAAAATGTACAAGCAGGGACCGCTTTGCTACCGAGAAACACCATGCTAACTACAATGCTAGTTCTTCTAGCTACAAAAAACACTTTAATTGCTAAATTATAAGCCAAAATTAAACAAACACATATACTTACCTCAACCTAGAGAAAAAATAAGACAATTTACTCCACAAATTAAGACACTAAAAAGACGTAGTGGTGCATGTTTGACGGTGGGGGATGGCATTCAGTAGCTGGCTGTGTGGGCAGGAAGGACCGTGCCCAACCGCGTCTTGGCCTTGCGGCCAACGCCGGAAAAATGTCCCCTAATATAGCCTGTGCCTCCTGCTCCGCAGTCGGCTGCGCTCATCTCTCGCTAACAGGCATGCTAAACTACAACCATTTAATTCCTAAACATTAAGACACACCACCAAAAATGAATTGACAAGACACATAATCAACAAAAGAAATTTAATTTTATTGTAGTTCAGCCAGCGGACCCAGTACAAAGGAGAATTTTTATTGGAAAAAACATTGGACACAACAAAAAGTTTAACAAACATTAAATATACAAATGAATCACATAAATACTTACCTGATATCCCTAATACAGTGGAATCATTCAAAAATCTACCTCAGAACACCCTGAGGAAAAGAGACCCGCTTGTGGGCGTGACCAGACACACACACGCACGCAGGCCATAAGAGGGAGCAGAGTGCTCTGGGCCTCAGATGTCCAATGATCCAGTCCAAGAAGACCTGATGAAGGCACAGCTTAGTGCCGAAACGCGTAGTCAACCTAAAAATGGACGACAAAAAAATTCAAATAAGACTCACAAATTAAGAAACACAAAATACTTACCTTGGGTTCCACCTGGAGCGGCCTGTGAGAGGGAGAAACGTCCAGCAGGAGACAGCAAACCGTTCCTATACGAGAGTGATGAAGCCAGTCAGATCATAAAGGCAGCTAGCCGATCAAAGTGACAGTGCATACCATTCCTATAGGAGAATGTGAAGAGCTAACCTAAACTGGTAGCGTACCGTTCTGGGACCCAGGAATATCATAATTCCAATTAGAAAAAAATGTACAAGCAGGGACCGCTTTGCTACCGAGAAACACCATGCTAACTACAATGCTAGTTCTTCTAGCTACAAAAAACACTTTAATTGCTAAATTATAAGCCAAAATTAAACAAACACATATACTTACCTCAACCTAGAGAAAAAATAAGACAATTTACTCCACAAATTAAGACACTAAAAAGACGTAGTGGTGCATGTTTGACGGTGGGGGATGGCATTCAGTAGCTGGCTGTGTGGGCAGGAAGGACCGTGCCCAACCGCGTCTTGGCCTTGCGGCCAACGCCGGAAAAATGTCCCCTAATATAGCCTGTGCCTCCTGCTCCGCAGTCGGCTGCGCTCATCTCTCGCTAACAGGCATGCTAAACTACAACCATTTAATTCCTAAACATTAAGACACACCACCAAAAATGAATTGACAAGACACATAATCAACAAAAGAAATTTAATTTTATTGTAGTTCAGCCAGCGGACCCAGTACAAAGGAGAATTTTTATTGGAAAAAACATTGGACACAACAAAAAGTTTAACAAACATTAAATATACAAATGAATCACATAAATACTTACCTGATATCCCTAATACAGTGGAATCATTCAAAAATCTACCTCAGAACACCCTGAGGAAAAGAGACCCGCTTGTGGGCGTGACCAGACACACACACGCACGCAGGCCATAAGAGGGAGCAGAGTGCTCTGGGCCTCAGATGTCCAATGATCCAGTCCAAGAAGACCTGATGAAGGCACAGCTTAGTGCCGAAACGCGTAGTCAACCTAAAAATGGACGACAAAAAAATTCAAATAAGACTCACAAATTAAGAAACACAAAATACTTACCTTGGGTTCCACCTGGAGCGGCCTGTGAGAGGGAGAAACGTCCAGCAGGAGACAGCAAACCGTTCCTATACGAGAGTGATGAAGCCAGTCAGATCATAAAGGCAGCTAGCCGATCAAAGTGACAGTGCATACCATTCCTATAGGAGAATGTGAAGAGCTAACCTAAACTGGTAGCGTACCGTTCTGGGACCCAGGAATATCATAATTCCAATTAGAAAAAAATGTACAAGCAGGGACCGCTTTGCTACCGAGAAACACCATGCTAACTACAATGCTAGTTCTTCTAGCTACAAAAAACACTTTAATTGCTAAATTATAAGCCAAAATTAAACAAACACATATACTTACCTCAACCTAGAGAAAAAATAAGACAATTTACTCCACAAATTAAGACACTAAAAAGACGTAGTGGTGCATGTTTGACGGTGGGGGATGGCATTCAGTAGCTGGCTGTGTGGGCAGGAAGGACCGTGCCCAACCGCGTCTTGGCCTTGCGGCCAACGCCGGAAAAATGTCCCCTAATATAGCCTGTGCCTCCTGCTCCGCAGTCGGCTGCGCTCATCTCTCGCTAACAGGCATGCTAAACTACAACCATTTAATTCCTAAACATTAAGACACACCACCAAAAATGAATTGACAAGACACATAATCAACAAAAGAAATTTAATTTTATTGTAGTTCAGCCAGCGGACCCAGTACAAAGGAGAATTTTTATTGGAAAAAACATTGGACACAACAAAAAGTTTAACAAACATTAAATATACAAATGAATCACATAAATACTTACCTGATATCCCTAATACAGTGGAATCATTCAAAAATCTACCTCAGAACACCCTGAGGAAAAGAGACCCGCTTGTGGGCGTGACCAGACACACACACGCACGCAGGCCATAAGAGGGAGCAGAGTGCTCTGGGCCTCAGATGTCCAATGATCCAGTCCAAGAAGACCTGATGAAGGCACAGCTTAGTGCCGAAACGCGTAGTCAACCTAAAAATGGACGACAAAAAAATTCAAATAAGACTCACAAATTAAGAAACACAAAATACTTACCTTGGGTTCCACCTGGAGCGGCCTGTGAGAGGGAGAAACGTCCAGCAGGAGACAGCAAACCGTTCCTATACGAGAGTGATGAAGCCAGTCAGATCATAAAGGCAGCTAGCCGATCAAAGTGACAGTGCATACCATTCCTATAGGAGAATGTGAAGAGCTAACCTAAACTGGTAGCGTACCGTTCTGGGACCCAGGAATATCATAATTCCAATTAGAAAAAAATGTACAAGCAGGGACCGCTTTGCTACCGAGAAACACCATGCTAACTACAATGCTAGTTCTTCTAGCTACAAAAAACACTTTAATTGCTAAATTATAAGCCAAAATTAAACAAACACATATACTTACCTCAACCTAGAGAAAAAATAAGACAATTTACTCCACAAATTAAGACACTAAAAAGACGTAGTGGTGCATGTTTGACGGTGGGGGATGGCATTCAGTAGCTGGCTGTGTGGGCAGGAAGGACCGTGCCCAACCGCGTCTTGGCCTTGCGGCCAACGCCGGAAAAATGTCCCCTAATATAGCCTGTGCCTCCTGCTCCGCAGTCGGCTGCGCTCATCTCTCGCTAACAGGCATGCTAAACTACAACCATTTAATTCCTAAACATTAAGACACACCACCAAAAATGAATTGACAAGACACATAATCAACAAAAGAAATTTAATTTTATTGTAGTTCAGCCAGCGGACCCAGTACAAAGGAGAATTTTTATTGGAAAAAACATTGGACACAACAAAAAGTTTAACAAACATTAAATATACAAATGAATCACATAAATACTTACCTGATATCCCTAATACAGTGGAATCATTCAAAAATCTACCTCAGAACACCCTGAGGAAAAGAGACCCGCTTGTGGGCGTGACCAGACACACACACGCACGCAGGCCATAAGAGGGAGCAGAGTGCTCTGGGCCTCAGATGTCCAATGATCCAGTCCAAGAAGACCTGATGAAGGCACAGCTTAGTGCCGAAACGCGTAGTCAACCTAAAAATGGACGACAAAAAAATTCAAATAAGACTCACAAATTAAGAAACACAAAATACTTACCTTGGGTTCCACCTGGAGCGGCCTGTGAGAGGGAGAAACGTCCAGCAGGAGACAGCAAACCGTTCCTATACGAGAGTGATGAAGCCAGTCAGATCATAAAGGCAGCTAGCCGATCAAAGTGACAGTGCATACCATTCCTATAGGAGAATGTGAAGAGCTAACCTAAACTGGTAGCGTACCGTTCTGGGACCCAGGAATATCATAATTCCAATTAGAAAAAAATGTACAAGCAGGGACCGCTTTGCTACCGAGAAACACCATGCTAACTACAATGCTAGTTCTTCTAGCTACAAAAAACACTTTAATTGCTAAATTATAAGCCAAAATTAAACAAACACATATACTTACCTCAACCTAGAGAAAAAATAAGACAATTTACTCCACAAATTAAGACACTAAAAAGACGTAGTGGTGCATGTTTGACGGTGGGGGATGGCATTCAGTAGCTGGCTGTGTGGGCAGGAAGGACCGTGCCCAACCGCGTCTTGGCCTTGCGGCCAACGCCGGAAAAATGTCCCCTAATATAGCCTGTGCCTCCTGCTCCGCAGTCGGCTGCGCTCATCTCTCGCTAACAGGCATGCTAAACTACAACCATTTAATTCCTAAACATTAAGACACACCACCAAAAATGAATTGACAAGACACATAATCAACAAAAGAAATTTAATTTTATTGTAGTTCAGCCAGCGGACCCAGTACAAAGGAGAATTTTTATTGGAAAAAACATTGGACACAACAAAAAGTTTAACAAACATTAAATATACAAATGAATCACATAAATACTTACCTGATATCCCTAATACAGTGGAATCATTCAAAAATCTACCTCAGAACACCCTGAGGAAAAGAGACCCGCTTGTGGGCGTGACCAGACACACACACGCACGCAGGCCATAAGAGGGAGCAGAGTGCTCTGGGCCTCAGATGTCCAATGATCCAGTCCAAGAAGACCTGATGAAGGCACAGCTTAGTGCCGAAACGCGTAGTCAACCTAAAAATGGACGACAAAAAAATTCAAATAAGACTCACAAATTAAGAAACACAAAATACTTACCTTGGGTTCCACCTGGAGCGGCCTGTGAGAGGGAGAAACGTCCAGCAGGAGACAGCAAACCGTTCCTATACGAGAGTGATGAAGCCAGTCAGATCATAAAGGCAGCTAGCCGATCAAAGTGACAGTGCATACCATTCCTATAGGAGAATGTGAAGAGCTAACCTAAACTGGTAGCGTACCGTTCTGGGACCCAGGAATATCATAATTCCAATTAGAAAAAAATGTACAAGCAGGGACCGCTTTGCTACCGAGAAACACCATGCTAACTACAATGCTAGTTCTTCTAGCTACAAAAAACACTTTAATTGCTAAATTATAAGCCAAAATTAAACAAACACATATACTTACCTCAACCTAGAGAAAAAATAAGACAATTTACTCCACAAATTAAGACACTAAAAAGACGTAGTGGTGCATGTTTGACGGTGGGGGATGGCATTCAGTAGCTGGCTGTGTGGGCAGGAAGGACCGTGCCCAACCGCGTCTTGGCCTTGCGGCCAACGCCGGAAAAATGTCCCCTAATATAGCCTGTGCCTCCTGCTCCGCAGTCGGCTGCGCTCATCTCTCGCTAACAGGCATGCTAAACTACAACCATTTAATTCCTAAACATTAAGACACACCACCAAAAATGAATTGACAAGACACATAATCAACAAAAGAAATTTAATTTTATTGTAGTTCAGCCAGCGGACCCAGTACAAAGGAGAATTTTTATTGGAAAAAACATTGGACACAACAAAAAGTTTAACAAACATTAAATATACAAATGAATCACATAAATACTTACCTGATATCCCTAATACAGTGGAATCATTCAAAAATCTACCTCAGAACACCCTGAGGAAAAGAGACCCGCTTGTGGGCGTGACCAGACACACACACGCACGCAGGCCATAAGAGGGAGCAGAGTGCTCTGGGCCTCAGATGTCCAATGATCCAGTCCAAGAAGACCTGATGAAGGCACAGCTTAGTGCCGAAACGCGTAGTCAACCTAAAAATGGACGACAAAAAAATTCAAATAAGACTCACAAATTAAGAAACACAAAATACTTACCTTGGGTTCCACCTGGAGCGGCCTGTGAGAGGGAGAAACGTCCAGCAGGAGACAGCAAACCGTTCCTATACGAGAGTGATGAAGCCAGTCAGATCATAAAGGCAGCTAGCCGATCAAAGTGACAGTGCATACCATTCCTATAGGAGAATGTGAAGAGCTAACCTAAACTGGTAGCGTACCGTTCTGGGACCCAGGAATATCATAATTCCAATTAGAAAAAAATGTACAAGCAGGGACCGCTTTGCTACCGAGAAACACCATGCTAACTACAATGCTAGTTCTTCTAGCTACAAAAAACACTTTAATTGCTAAATTATAAGCCAAAATTAAACAAACACATATACTTACCTCAACCTAGAGAAAAAATAAGACAATTTACTCCACAAATTAAGACACTAAAAAGACGTAGTGGTGCATGTTTGACGGTGGGGGATGGCATTCAGTAGCTGGCTGTGTGGGCAGGAAGGACCGTGCCCAACCGCGTCTTGGCCTTGCGGCCAACGCCGGAAAAATGTCCCCTAATATAGCCTGTGCCTCCTGCTCCGCAGTCGGCTGCGCTCATCTCTCGCTAACAGGCATGCTAAACTACAACCATTTAATTCCTAAACATTAAGACACACCACCAAAAATGAATTGACAAGACACATAATCAACAAAAGAAATTTAATTTTATTGTAGTTCAGCCAGCGGACCCAGTACAAAGGAGAATTTTTATTGGAAAAAACATTGGACACAACAAAAAGTTTAACAAACATTAAATATACAAATGAATCACATAAATACTTACCTGATATCCCTAATACAGTGGAATCATTCAAAAATCTACCTCAGAACACCCTGAGGAAAAGAGACCCGCTTGTGGGCGTGACCAGACACACACACGCACGCAGGCCATAAGAGGGAGCAGAGTGCTCTGGGCCTCAGATGTCCAATGATCCAGTCCAAGAAGACCTGATGAAGGCACAGCTTAGTGCCGAAACGCGTAGTCAACCTAAAAATGGACGACAAAAAAATTCAAATAAGACTCACAAATTAAGAAACACAAAATACTTACCTTGGGTTCCACCTGGAGCGGCCTGTGAGAGGGAGAAACGTCCAGCAGGAGACAGCAAACCGTTCCTATACGAGAGTGATGAAGCCAGTCAGATCATAAAGGCAGCTAGCCGATCAAAGTGACAGTGCATACCATTCCTATAGGAGAATGTGAAGAGCTAACCTAAACTGGTAGCGTACCGTTCTGGGACCCAGGAATATCATAATTCCAATTAGAAAAAAATGTACAAGCAGGGACCGCTTTGCTACCGAGAAACACCATGCTAACTACAATGCTAGTTCTTCTAGCTACAAAAAACACTTTAATTGCTAAATTATAAGCCAAAATTAAACAAACACATATACTTACCTCAACCTAGAGAAAAAATAAGACAATTTACTCCACAAATTAAGACACTAAAAAGACGTAGTGGTGCATGTTTGACGGTGGGGGATGGCATTCAGTAGCTGGCTGTGTGGGCAGGAAGGACCGTGCCCAACCGCGTCTTGGCCTTGCGGCCAACGCCGGAAAAATGTCCCCTAATATAGCCTGTGCCTCCTGCTCCGCAGTCGGCTGCGCTCATCTCTCGCTAACAGGCATGCTAAACTACAACCATTTAATTCCTAAACATTAAGACACACCACCAAAAATGAATTGACAAGACACATAATCAACAAAAGAAATTTAATTTTATTGTAGTTCAGCCAGCGGACCCAGTACAAAGGAGAATTTTTATTGGAAAAAACATTGGACACAACAAAAAGTTTAACAAACATTAAATATACAAATGAATCACATAAATACTTACCTGATATCCCTAATACAGTGGAATCATTCAAAAATCTACCTCAGAACACCCTGAGGAAAAGAGACCCGCTTGTGGGCGTGACCAGACACACACACGCACGCAGGCCATAAGAGGGAGCAGAGTGCTCTGGGCCTCAGATGTCCAATGATCCAGTCCAAGAAGACCTGATGAAGGCACAGCTTAGTGCCGAAACGCGTAGTCAACCTAAAAATGGACGACAAAAAAATTCAAATAAGACTCACAAATTAAGAAACACAAAATACTTACCTTGGGTTCCACCTGGAGCGGCCTGTGAGAGGGAGAAACGTCCAGCAGGAGACAGCAAACCGTTCCTATACGAGAGTGATGAAGCCAGTCAGATCATAAAGGCAGCTAGCCGATCAAAGTGACAGTGCATACCATTCCTATAGGAGAATGTGAAGAGCTAACCTAAACTGGTAGCGTACCGTTCTGGGACCCAGGAATATCATAATTCCAATTAGAAAAAAATGTACAAGCAGGGACCGCTTTGCTACCGAGAAACACCATGCTAACTACAATGCTAGTTCTTCTAGCTACAAAAAACACTTTAATTGCTAAATTATAAGCCAAAATTAAACAAACACATATACTTACCTCAACCTAGAGAAAAAATAAGACAATTTACTCCACAAATTAAGACACTAAAAAGACGTAGTGGTGCATGTTTGACGGTGGGGGATGGCATTCAGTAGCTGGCTGTGTGGGCAGGAAGGACCGTGCCCAACCGCGTCTTGGCCTTGCGGCCAACGCCGGAAAAATGTCCCCTAATATAGCCTGTGCCTCCTGCTCCGCAGTCGGCTGCGCTCATCTCTCGCTAACAGGCATGCTAAACTACAACCATTTAATTCCTAAACATTAAGACACACCACCAAAAATGAATTGACAAGACACATAATCAACAAAAGAAATTTAATTTTATTGTAGTTCAGCCAGCGGACCCAGTACAAAGGAGAATTTTTATTGGAAAAAACATTGGACACAACAAAAAGTTTAACAAACATTAAATATACAAATGAATCACATAAATACTTACCTGATATCCCTAATACAGTGGAATCATTCAAAAATCTACCTCAGAACACCCTGAGGAAAAGAGACCCGCTTGTGGGCGTGACCAGACACACACACGCACGCAGGCCATAAGAGGGAGCAGAGTGCTCTGGGCCTCAGATGTCCAATGATCCAGTCCAAGAAGACCTGATGAAGGCACAGCTTAGTGCCGAAACGCGTAGTCAACCTAAAAATGGACGACAAAAAAATTCAAATAAGACTCACAAATTAAGAAACACAAAATACTTACCTTGGGTTCCACCTGGAGCGGCCTGTGAGAGGGAGAAACGTCCAGCAGGAGACAGCAAACCGTTCCTATACGAGAGTGATGAAGCCAGTCAGATCATAAAGGCAGCTAGCCGATCAAAGTGACAGTGCATACCATTCCTATAGGAGAATGTGAAGAGCTAACCTAAACTGGTAGCGTACCGTTCTGGGACCCAGGAATATCATAATTCCAATTAGAAAAAAATGTACAAGCAGGGACCGCTTTGCTACCGAGAAACACCATGCTAACTACAATGCTAGTTCTTCTAGCTACAAAAAACACTTTAATTGCTAAATTATAAGCCAAAATTAAACAAACACATATACTTACCTCAACCTAGAGAAAAAATAAGACAATTTACTCCACAAATTAAGACACTAAAAAGACGTAGTGGTGCATGTTTGACGGTGGGGGATGGCATTCAGTAGCTGGCTGTGTGGGCAGGAAGGACCGTGCCCAACCGCGTCTTGGCCTTGCGGCCAACGCCGGAAAAATGTCCCCTAATATAGCCTGTGCCTCCTGCTCCGCAGTCGGCTGCGCTCATCTCTCGCTAACAGGCATGCTAAACTACAACCATTTAATTCCTAAACATTAAGACACACCACCAAAAATGAATTGACAAGACACATAATCAACAAAAGAAATTTAATTTTATTGTAGTTCAGCCAGCGGACCCAGTACAAAGGAGAATTTTTATTGGAAAAAACATTGGACACAACAAAAAGTTTAACAAACATTAAATATACAAATGAATCACATAAATACTTACCTGATATCCCTAATACAGTGGAATCATTCAAAAATCTACCTCAGAACACCCTGAGGAAAAGAGACCCGCTTGTGGGCGTGACCAGACACACACACGCACGCAGGCCATAAGAGGGAGCAGAGTGCTCTGGGCCTCAGATGTCCAATGATCCAGTCCAAGAAGACCTGATGAAGGCACAGCTTAGTGCCGAAACGCGTAGTCAACCTAAAAATGGACGACAAAAAAATTCAAATAAGACTCACAAATTAAGAAACACAAAATACTTACCTTGGGTTCCACCTGGAGCGGCCTGTGAGAGGGAGAAACGTCCAGCAGGAGACAGCAAACCGTTCCTATACGAGAGTGATGAAGCCAGTCAGATCATAAAGGCAGCTAGCCGATCAAAGTGAGAGTGCATACCATTCCTATAGGAGAATGTGAAGAGCTAACCTAAACTGGTAGCGTACCGTTCTGGGACCCAGGAATATCATAATTCCAATTAGAAAAAAATGTACAAGCAGGGACCGCTTTGCTACCGAGAAACACCATGCTAACTACAATGCTAGTTCTTCTAGCTACAAAAAACACTTTAATTGCTAAATTATAAGCCAAAATTAAACAAACACATATACTTACCTCAACCTAGAGAAAAAATAAGACAATTTACTCCACAAATTAAGACACTAAAAAGACGTAGTGGTGCATGTTTGACGGTGGGGGATGGCATTCAGTAGCTGGCTGTGTGGGCAGGAAGGACCGTGCCCAACCGCGTCTTGGCCTTGCGGCCAACGCCGGAAAAATGTCCCCTAATATAGCCTGTGCCTCCTGCTCCGCAGTCGGCTGCGCTCATCTCTCGCTAACAGGCATGCTAAACTACAACCATTTAATTCCTAAACATTAAGACACACCACCAAAAATGAATTGACAAGACACATAATCAACAAAAGAAATTTAATTTTATTGTAGTTCAGCCAGCGGACCCAGTACAAAGGAGAATTTTTATTGGAAAAAACATTGGACACAACAAAAAGTTTAACAAACATTAAATATACAAATGAATCACATAAATACTTACCTGATATCCCTAATACAGTGGAATCATTCAAAAATCTACCTCAGAACACCCTGAGGAAAAGAGACCCGCTTGTGGGCGTGACCAGACACACACACGCACGCAGGCCATAAGAGGGAGCAGAGTGCTCTGGGCCTCAGATGTCCAATGATCCAGTCCAAGAAGACCTGATGAAGGCACAGCTTAGTGCCGAAACGCGTAGTCAACCTAAAAATGGACGACAAAAAAATTCAAATAAGACTCACAAATTAAGAAACACAAAATACTTACCTTGGGTTCCACCTGGAGCGGCCTGTGAGAGGGAGAAACGTCCAGCAGGAGACAGCAAACCGTTCCTATACGAGAGTGATGAAGCCAGTCAGATCATAAAGGCAGCTAGCCGATCAAAGTGACAGTGCATACCATTCCTATAGGAGAATGTGAAGAGCTAACCTAAACTGGTAGCGTACCGTTCTGGGACCCAGGAATATCATAATTCCAATTAGAAAAAAATGTACAAGCAGGGACCGCTTTGCTACCGAGAAACACCATGCTAACTACAATGCTAGTTCTTCTAGCTACAAAAAACACTTTAATTGCTAAATTATAAGCCAAAATTAAACAAACACATATACTTACCTCAACCTAGAGAAAAAATAAGACAATTTACTCCACAAATTAAGACACTAAAAAGACGTAGTGGTGCATGTTTGACGGTGGGGGATGGCATTCAGTAGCTGGCTGTGTGGGCAGGAAGGACCGTGCCCAACCGCGTCTTGGCCTTGCGGCCAACGCCGGAAAAATGTCCCCTAATATAGCCTGTGCCTCCTGCTCCGCAGTCGGCTGCGCTCATCTCTCGCTAACAGGCATGCTAAACTACAACCATTTAATTCCTAAACATTAAGACACACCACCAAAAATGAATTGACAAGACACATAATCAACAAAAGAAATTTAATTTTATTGTAGTTCAGCCAGCGGACCCAGTACAAAGGAGAATTTTTATTGGAAAAAACATTGGACACAACAAAAAGTTTAACAAACATTAAATATACAAATGAATCACATAAATACTTACCTGATATCCCTAATACAGTGGAATCATTCAAAAATCTACCTCAGAACACCCTGAGGAAAAGAGACCCGCTTGTGGGCGTGACCAGACACACACACGCACGCAGGCCATAAGAGGGAGCAGAGTGCTCTGGGCCTCAGATGTCCAATGATCCAGTCCAAGAAGACCTGATGAAGGCACAGCTTAGTGCCGAAACGCGTAGTCAACCTAAAAATGGACGACAAAAAAATTCAAATAAGACTCACAAATTAAGAAACACAAAATACTTACCTTGGGTTCCACCTGGAGCGGCCTGTGAGAGGGAGAAACGTCCAGCAGGAGACAGCAAACCGTTCCTATACGAGAGTGATGAAGCCAGTCAGATCATAAAGGCAGCTAGCCGATCAAAGTGACAGTGCATACCATTCCTATAGGAGAATGTGAAGAGCTAACCTAAACTGGTAGCGTACCGTTCTGGGACCCAGGAATATCATAATTCCAATTAGAAAAAAATGTACAAGCAGGGACCGCTTTGCTACCGAGAAACACCATGCTAACTACAATGCTAGTTCTTCTAGCTACAAAAAACACTTTAATTGCTAAATTATAAGCCAAAATTAAACAAACACATATACTTACCTCAACCTAGAGAAAAAATAAGACAATTTACTCCACAAATTAAGACACTAAAAAGACGTAGTGGTGCATGTTTGACGGTGGGGGATGGCATTCAGTAGCTGGCTGTGTGGGCAGGAAGGACCGTGCCCAACCGCGTCTTGGCCTTGCGGCCAACGCCGGAAAAATGTCCCCTAATATAGCCTGTGCCTCCTGCTCCGCAGTCGGCTGCGCTCATCTCTCGCTAACAGGCATGCTAAACTACAACCATTTAATTCCTAAACATTAAGACACACCACCAAAAATGAATTGACAAGACACATAATCAACAAAAGAAATTTAATTTTATTGTAGTTCAGCCAGCGGACCCAGTACAAAGGAGAATTTTTATTGGAAAAAACATTGGACACAACAAAAAGTTTAACAAACATTAAATATACAAATGAATCACATAAATACTTACCTGATATCCCTAATACAGTGGAATCATTCAAAAATCTACCTCAGAACACCCTGAGGAAAAGAGACCCGCTTGTGGGCGTGACCAGACACACACACGCACGCAGGCCATAAGAGGGAGCAGAGTGCTCTGGGCCTCAGATGTCCAATGATCCAGTCCAAGAAGACCTGATGAAGGCACAGCTTAGTGCCGAAACGCGTAGTCAACCTAAAAATGGACGACAAAAAAATTCAAATAAGACTCACAAATTAAGAAACACAAAATACTTACCTTGGGTTCCACCTGGAGCGGCCTGTGAGAGGGAGAAACGTCCAGCAGGAGACAGCAAACCGTTCCTATACGAGAGTGATGAAGCCAGTCAGATCATAAAGGCAGCTAGCCGATCAAAGTGACAGTGCATACCATTCCTATAGGAGAATGTGAAGAGCTAACCTAAACTGGTAGCGTACCGTTCTGGGACCCAGGAATATCATAATTCCAATTAGAAAAAAATGTACAAGCAGGGACCGCTTTGCTACCGAGAAACACCATGCTAACTACAATGCTAGTTCTTCTAGCTACAAAAAACACTTTAATTGCTAAATTATAAGCCAAAATTAAACAAACACATATACTTACCTCAACCTAGAGAAAAAATAAGACAATTTACTCCACAAATTAAGACACTAAAAAGACGTAGTGGTGCATGTTTGACGGTGGGGGATGGCATTCAGTAGCTGGCTGTGTGGGCAGGAAGGACCGTGCCCAACCGCGTCTTGGCCTTGCGGCCAACGCCGGAAAAATGTCCCCTAATATAGCCTGTGCCTCCTGCTCCGCAGTCGGCTGCGCTCATCTCTCGCTAACAGGCATGCTAAACTACAACCATTTAATTCCTAAACATTAAGACACACCACCAAAAATGAATTGACAAGACACATAATCAACAAAAGAAATTTAATTTTATTGTAGTTCAGCCAGCGGACCCAGTACAAAGGAGAATTTTTATTGGAAAAAACATTGGACACAACAAAAAGTTTAACAAACATTAAATATACAAATGAATCACATAAATACTTACCTGATATCCCTAATACAGTGGAATCATTCAAAAATCTACCTCAGAACACCCTGAGGAAAAGAGACCCGCTTGTGGGCGTGACCAGACACACACACGCACGCAGGCCATAAGAGGGAGCAGAGTGCTCTGGGCCTCAGATGTCCAATGATCCAGTCCAAGAAGACCTGATGAAGGCACAGCTTAGTGCCGAAACGCGTAGTCAACCTAAAAATGGACGACAAAAAAATTCAAATAAGACTCACAAATTAAGAAACACAAAATACTTACCTTGGGTTCCACCTGGAGCGGCCTGTGAGAGGGAGAAACGTCCAGCAGGAGACAGCAAACCGTTCCTATACGAGAGTGATGAAGCCAGTCAGATCATAAAGGCAGCTAGCCGATCAAAGTGACAGTGCATACCATTCCTATAGGAGAATGTGAAGAGCTAACCTAAACTGGTAGCGTACCGTTCTGGGACCCAGGAATATCATAATTCCAATTAGAAAAAAATGTACAAGCAGGGACCGCTTTGCTACCGAGAAACACCATGCTAACTACAATGCTAGTTCTTCTAGCTACAAAAAACACTTTAATTGCTAAATTATAAGCCAAAATTAAACAAACACATATACTTACCTCAACCTAGAGAAAAAATAAGACAATTTACTCCACAAATTAAGACACTAAAAAGACGTAGTGGTGCATGTTTGACGGTGGGGGATGGCATTCAGTAGCTGGCTGTGTGGGCAGGAAGGACCGTGCCCAACCGCGTCTTGGCCTTGCGGCCAACGCCGGAAAAATGTCCCCTAATATAGCCTGTGCCTCCTGCTCCGCAGTCGGCTGCGCTCATCTCTCGCTAACAGGCATGCTAAACTACAACCATTTAATTCCTAAACATTAAGACACACCACCAAAAATGAATTGACAAGACACATAATCAACAAAAGAAATTTAATTTTATTGTAGTTCAGCCAGCGGACCCAGTACAAAGGAGAATTTTTATTGGAAAAAACATTGGACACAACAAAAAGTTTAACAAACATTAAATATACAAATGAATCACATAAATACTTACCTGATATCCCTAATACAGTGGAATCATTCAAAAATCTACCTCAGAACACCCTGAGGAAAAGAGACCCGCTTGTGGGCGTGACCAGACACACACACGCACGCAGGCCATAAGAGGGAGCAGAGTGCTCTGGGCCTCAGATGTCCAATGATCCAGTCCAAGAAGACCTGATGAAGGCACAGCTTAGTGCCGAAACGCGTAGTCAACCTAAAAATGGACGACAAAAAAATTCAAATAAGACTCACAAATTAAGAAACACAAAATACTTACCTTGGGTTCCACCTGGAGCGGCCTGTGAGAGGGAGAAACGTCCAGCAGGAGACAGCAAACCGTTCCTATACGAGAGTGATGAAGCCAGTCAGATCATAAAGGCAGCTAGCCGATCAAAGTGACAGTGCATACCATTCCTATAGGAGAATGTGAAGAGCTAACCTAAACTGGTAGCGTACCGTTCTGGGACCCAGGAATATCATAATTCCAATTAGAAAAAAATGTACAAGCAGGGACCGCTTTGCTACCGAGAAACACCATGCTAACTACAATGCTAGTTCTTCTAGCTACAAAAAACACTTTAATTGCTAAATTATAAGCCAAAATTAAACAAACACATATACTTACCTCAACCTAGAGAAAAAATAAGACAATTTACTCCACAAATTAAGACACTAAAAAGACGTAGTGGTGCATGTTTGACGGTGGGGGATGGCATTCAGTAGCTGGCTGTGTGGGCAGGAAGGACCGTGCCCAACCGCGTCTTGGCCTTGCGGCCAACGCCGGAAAAATGTCCCCTAATATAGCCTGTGCCTCCTGCTCCGCAGTCGGCTGCGCTCATCTCTCGCTAACAGGCATGCTAAACTACAACCATTTAATTCCTAAACATTAAGACACACCACCAAAAATGAATTGACAAGACACATAATCAACAAAAGAAATTTAATTTTATTGTAGTTCAGCCAGCGGACCCAGTACAAAGGAGAATTTTTATTGGAAAAAACATTGGACACAACAAAAAGTTTAACAAACATTAAATATACAAATGAATCACATAAATACTTACCTGATATCCCTAATACAGTGGAATCATTCAAAAATCTACCTCAGAACACCCTGAGGAAAAGAGACCCGCTTGTGGGCGTGACCAGACACACACACGCACGCAGGCCATAAGAGGGAGCAGAGTGCTCTGGGCCTCAGATGTCCAATGATCCAGTCCAAGAAGACCTGATGAAGGCACAGCTTAGTGCCGAAACGCGTAGTCAACCTAAAAATGGACGACAAAAAAATTCAAATAAGACTCACAAATTAAGAAACACAAAATACTTACCTTGGGTTCCACCTGGAGCGGCCTGTGAGAGGGAGAAACGTCCAGCAGGAGACAGCAAACCGTTCCTATACGAGAGTGATGAAGCCAGTCAGATCATAAAGGCAGCTAGCCGATCAAAGTGACAGTGCATACCATTCCTATAGGAGAATGTGAAGAGCTAACCTAAACTGGTAGCGTACCGTTCTGGGACCCAGGAATATCATAATTCCAATTAGAAAAAAATGTACAAGCAGGGACCGCTTTGCTACCGAGAAACACCATGCTAACTACAATGCTAGTTCTTCTAGCTACAAAAAACACTTTAATTGCTAAATTATAAGCCAAAATTAAACAAACACATATACTTACCTCAACCTAGAGAAAAAATAAGACAATTTACTCCACAAATTAAGACACTAAAAAGACGTAGTGGTGCATGTTTGACGGTGGGGGATGGCATTCAGTAGCTGGCTGTGTGGGCAGGAAGGACCGTGCCCAACCGCGTCTTGGCCTTGCGGCCAACGCCGGAAAAATGTCCCCTAATATAGCCTGTGCCTCCTGCTCCGCAGTCGGCTGCGCTCATCTCTCGCTAACAGGCATGCTAAACTACAACCATTTAATTCCTAAACATTAAGACACACCACCAAAAATGAATTGACAAGACACATAATCAACAAAAGAAATTTAATTTTATTGTAGTTCAGCCAGCGGACCCAGTACAAAGGAGAATTTTTATTGGAAAAAACATTGGACACAACAAAAAGTTTAACAAACATTAAATATACAAATGAATCACATAAATACTTACCTGATATCCCTAATACAGTGGAATCATTCAAAAATCTACCTCAGAACACCCTGAGGAAAAGAGACCCGCTTGTGGGCGTGACCAGACACACACACGCACGCAGGCCATAAGAGGGAGCAGAGTGCTCTGGGCCTCAGATGTCCAATGATCCAGTCCAAGAAGACCTGATGAAGGCACAGCTTAGTGCCGAAACGCGTAGTCAACCTAAAAATGGACGACAAAAAAATTCAAATAAGACTCACAAATTAAGAAACACAAAATACTTACCTTGGGTTCCACCTGGAGCGGCCTGTGAGAGGGAGAAACGTCCAGCAGGAGACAGCAAACCGTTCCTATACGAGAGTGATGAAGCCAGTCAGATCATAAAGGCAGCTAGCCGATCAAAGTGACAGTGCATACCATTCCTATAGGAGAATGTGAAGAGCTAACCTAAACTGGTAGCGTACCGTTCTGGGACCCAGGAATATCATAATTCCAATTAGAAAAAAATGTACAAGCAGGGACCGCTTTGCTACCGAGAAACACCATGCTAACTACAATGCTAGTTCTTCTAGCTACAAAAAACACTTTAATTGCTAAATTATAAGCCAAAATTAAACAAACACATATACTTACCTCAACCTAGAGAAAAAATAAGACAATTTACTCCACAAATTAAGACACTAAAAAGACGTAGTGGTGCATGTTTGACGGTGGGGGATGGCATTCAGTAGCTGGCTGTGTGGGCAGGAAGGACCGTGCCCAACCGCGTCTTGGCCTTGCGGCCAACGCCGGAAAAATGTCCCCTAATATAGCCTGTGCCTCCTGCTCCGCAGTCGGCTGCGCTCATCTCTCGCTAACAGGCATGCTAAACTACAACCATTTAATTCCTAAACATTAAGACACACCACCAAAAATGAATTGACAAGACACATAATCAACAAAAGAAATTTAATTTTATTGTAGTTCAGCCAGCGGACCCAGTACAAAGGAGAATTTTTATTGGAAAAAACATTGGACACAACAAAAAGTTTAACAAACATTAAATATACAAATGAATCACATAAATACTTACCTGATATCCCTAATACAGTGGAATCATTCAAAAATCTACCTCAGAACACCCTGAGGAAAAGAGACCCGCTTGTGGGCGTGACCAGACACACACACGCACGCAGGCCATAAGAGGGAGCAGAGTGCTCTGGGCCTCAGATGTCCAATGATCCAGTCCAAGAAGACCTGATGAAGGCACAGCTTAGTGCCGAAACGCGTAGTCAACCTAAAAATGGACGACAAAAAAATTCAAATAAGACTCACAAATTAAGAAACACAAAATACTTACCTTGGGTTCCACCTGGAGCGGCCTGTGAGAGGGAGAAACGTCCAGCAGGAGACAGCAAACCGTTCCTATACGAGAGTGATGAAGCCAGTCAGATCATAAAGGCAGCTAGCCGATCAAAGTGACAGTGCATACCATTCCTATAGGAGAATGTGAAGAGCTAACCTAAACTGGTAGCGTACCGTTCTGGGACCCAGGAATATCATAATTCCAATTAGAAAAAAATGTACAAGCAGGGACCGCTTTGCTACCGAGAAACACCATGCTAACTACAATGCTAGTTCTTCTAGCTACAAAAAACACTTTAATTGCTAAATTATAAGCCAAAATTAAACAAACACATATACTTACCTCAACCTAGAGAAAAAATAAGACAATTTACTCCACAAATTAAGACACTAAAAAGACGTAGTGGTGCATGTTTGACGGTGGGGGATGGCATTCAGTAGCTGGCTGTGTGGGCAGGAAGGACCGTGCCCAACCGCGTCTTGGCCTTGCGGCCAACGCCGGAAAAATGTCCCCTAATATAGCCTGTGCCTCCTGCTCCGCAGTCGGCTGCGCTCATCTCTCGCTAACAGGCATGCTAAACTACAACCATTTAATTCCTAAACATTAAGACACACCACCAAAAATGAATTGACAAGACACATAATCAACAAAAGAAATTTAATTTTATTGTAGTTCAGCCAGCGGACCCAGTACAAAGGAGAATTTTTATTGGAAAAAACATTGGACACAACAAAAAGTTTAACAAACATTAAATATACAAATGAATCACATAAATACTTACCTGATATCCCTAATACAGTGGAATCATTCAAAAATCTACCTCAGAACACCCTGAGGAAAAGAGACCCGCTTGTGGGCGTGACCAGACACACACACGCACGCAGGCCATAAGAGGGAGCAGAGTGCTCTGGGCCTCAGATGTCCAATGATCCAGTCCAAGAAGACCTGATGAAGGCACAGCTTAGTGCCGAAACGCGTAGTCAACCTAAAAATGGACGACAAAAAAATTCAAATAAGACTCACAAATTAAGAAACACAAAATACTTACCTTGGGTTCCACCTGGAGCGGCCTGTGAGAGGGAGAAACGTCCAGCAGGAGACAGCAAACCGTTCCTATACGAGAGTGATGAAGCCAGTCAGATCATAAAGGCAGCTAGCCGATCAAAGTGACAGTGCATACCATTCCTATAGGAGAATGTGAAGAGCTAACCTAAACTGGTAGCGTACCGTTCTGGGACCCAGGAATATCATAATTCCAATTAGAAAAAAATGTACAAGCAGGGACCGCTTTGCTACCGAGAAACACCATGCTAACTACAATGCTAGTTCTTCTAGCTACAAAAAACACTTTAATTGCTAAATTATAAGCCAAAATTAAACAAACACATATACTTACCTCAACCTAGAGAAAAAATAAGACAATTTACTCCACAAATTAAGACACTAAAAAGACGTAGTGGTGCATGTTTGACGGTGGGGGATGGCATTCAGTAGCTGGCTGTGTGGGCAGGAAGGACCGTGCCCAACCGCGTCTTGGCCTTGCGGCCAACGCCGGAAAAATGTCCCCTAATATAGCCTGTGCCTCCTGCTCCGCAGTCGGCTGCGCTCATCTCTCGCTAACAGGCATGCTAAACTACAACCATTTAATTCCTAAACATTAAGACACACCACCAAAAATGAATTGACAAGACACATAATCAACAAAAGAAATTTAATTTTATTGTAGTTCAGCCAGCGGACCCAGTACAAAGGAGAATTTTTATTGGAAAAAACATTGGACACAACAAAAAGTTTAACAAACATTAAATATACAAATGAATCACATAAATACTTACCTGATATCCCTAATACAGTGGAATCATTCAAAAATCTACCTCAGAACACCCTGAGGAAAAGAGACCCGCTTGTGGGCGTGACCAGACACACACACGCACGCAGGCCATAAGAGGGAGCAGAGTGCTCTGGGCCTCAGATGTCCAATGATCCAGTCCAAGAAGACCTGATGAAGGCACAGCTTAGTGCCGAAACGCGTAGTCAACCTAAAAATGGACGACAAAAAAATTCAAATAAGACTCACAAATTAAGAAACACAAAATACTTACCTTGGGTTCCACCTGGAGCGGCCTGTGAGAGGGAGAAACGTCCAGCAGGAGACAGCAAACCGTTCCTATACGAGAGTGATGAAGCCAGTCAGATCATAAAGGCAGCTAGCCGATCAAAGTGACAGTGCATACCATTCCTATAGGAGAATGTGAAGAGCTAACCTAAACTGGTAGCGTACCGTTCTGGGACCCAGGAATATCATAATTCCAATTAGAAAAAAATGTACAAGCAGGGACCGCTTTGCTACCGAGAAACACCATGCTAACTACAATGCTAGTTCTTCTAGCTACAAAAAACACTTTAATTGCTAAATTATAAGCCAAAATTAAACAAACACATATACTTACCTCAACCTAGAGAAAAAATAAGACAATTTACTCCACAAATTAAGACACTAAAAAGACGTAGTGGTGCATGTTTGACGGTGGGGGATGGCATTCAGTAGCTGGCTGTGTGGGCAGGAAGGACCGTGCCCAACCGCGTCTTGGCCTTGCGGCCAACGCCGGAAAAATGTCCCCTAATATAGCCTGTGCCTCCTGCTCCGCAGTCGGCTGCGCTCATCTCTCGCTAACAGGCATGCTAAACTACAACCATTTAATTCCTAAACATTAAGACACACCACCAAAAATGAATTGACAAGACACATAATCAACAAAAGAAATTTAATTTTATTGTAGTTCAGCCAGCGGACCCAGTACAAAGGAGAATTTTTATTGGAAAAAACATTGGACACAACAAAAAGTTTAACAAACATTAAATATACAAATGAATCACATAAATACTTACCTGATATCCCTAATACAGTGGAATCATTCAAAAATCTACCTCAGAACACCCTGAGGAAAAGAGACCCGCTTGTGGGCGTGACCAGACACACACACGCACGCAGGCCATAAGAGGGAGCAGAGTGCTCTGGGCCTCAGATGTCCAATGATCCAGTCCAAGAAGACCTGATGAAGGCACAGCTTAGTGCCGAAACGCGTAGTCAACCTAAAAATGGACGACAAAAAAATTCAAATAAGACTCACAAATTAAGAAACACAAAATACTTACCTTGGGTTCCACCTGGAGCGGCCTGTGAGAGGGAGAAACGTCCAGCAGGAGACAGCAAACCGTTCCTATACGAGAGTGATGAAGCCAGTCAGATCATAAAGGCAGCTAGCCGATCAAAGTGACAGTGCATACCATTCCTATAGGAGAATGTGAAGAGCTAACCTAAACTGGTAGCGTACCGTTCTGGGACCCAGGAATATCATAATTCCAATTAGAAAAAAATGTACAAGCAGGGACCGCTTTGCTACCGAGAAACACCATGCTAACTACAATGCTAGTTCTTCTAGCTACAAAAAACACTTTAATTGCTAAATTATAAGCCAAAATTAAACAAACACATATACTTACCTCAACCTAGAGAAAAAATAAGACAATTTACTCCACAAATTAAGACACTAAAAAGACGTAGTGGTGCATGTTTGACGGTGGGGGATGGCATTCAGTAGCTGGCTGTGTGGGCAGGAAGGACCGTGCCCAACCGCGTCTTGGCCTTGCGGCCAACGCCGGAAAAATGTCCCCTAATATAGCCTGTGCCTCCTGCTCCGCAGTCGGCTGCGCTCATCTCTCGCTAACAGGCATGCTAAACTACAACCATTTAATTCCTAAACATTAAGACACACCACCAAAAATGAATTGACAAGACACATAATCAACAAAAGAAATTTAATTTTATTGTAGTTCAGCCAGCGGACCCAGTACAAAGGAGAATTTTTATTGGAAAAAACATTGGACACAACAAAAAGTTTAACAAACATTAAATATACAAATGAATCACATAAATACTTACCTGATATCCCTAATACAGTGGAATCATTCAAAAATCTACCTCAGAACACCCTGAGGAAAAGAGACCCGCTTGTGGGCGTGACCAGACACACACACGCACGCAGGCCATAAGAGGGAGCAGAGTGCTCTGGGCCTCAGATGTCCAATGATCCAGTCCAAGAAGACCTGATGAAGGCACAGCTTAGTGCCGAAACGCGTAGTCAACCTAAAAATGGACGACAAAAAAATTCAAATAAGACTCACAAATTAAGAAACACAAAATACTTACCTTGGGTTCCACCTGGAGCGGCCTGTGAGAGGGAGAAACGTCCAGCAGGAGACAGCAAACCGTTCCTATACGAGAGTGATGAAGCCAGTCAGATCATAAAGGCAGCTAGCCGATCAAAGTGACAGTGCATACCATTCCTATAGGAGAATGTGAAGAGCTAACCTAAACTGGTAGCGTACCGTTCTGGGACCCAGGAATATCATAATTCCAATTAGAAAAAAATGTACAAGCAGGGACCGCTTTGCTACCGAGAAACACCATGCTAACTACAATGCTAGTTCTTCTAGCTACAAAAAACACTTTAATTGCTAAATTATAAGCCAAAATTAAACAAACACATATACTTACCTCAACCTAGAGAAAAAATAAGACAATTTACTCCACAAATTAAGACACTAAAAAGACGTAGTGGTGCATGTTTGACGGTGGGGGATGGCATTCAGTAGCTGGCTGTGTGGGCAGGAAGGACCGTGCCCAACCGCGTCTTGGCCTTGCGGCCAACGCCGGAAAAATGTCCCCTAATATAGCCTGTGCCTCCTGCTCCGCAGTCGGCTGCGCTCATCTCTCGCTAACAGGCATGCTAAACTACAACCATTTAATTCCTAAACATTAAGACACACCACCAAAAATGAATTGACAAGACACATAATCAACAAAAGAAATTTAATTTTATTGTAGTTCAGCCAGCGGACCCAGTACAAAGGAGAATTTTTATTGGAAAAAACATTGGACACAACAAAAAGTTTAACAAACATTAAATATACAAATGAATCACATAAATACTTACCTGATATCCCTAATACAGTGGAATCATTCAAAAATCTACCTCAGAACACCCTGAGGAAAAGAGACCCGCTTGTGGGCGTGACCAGACACACACACGCACGCAGGCCATAAGAGGGAGCAGAGTGCTCTGGGCCTCAGATGTCCAATGATCCAGTCCAAGAAGACCTGATGAAGGCACAGCTTAGTGCCGAAACGCGTAGTCAACCTAAAAATGGACGACAAAAAAATTCAAATAAGACTCACAAATTAAGAAACACAAAATACTTACCTTGGGTTCCACCTGGAGCGGCCTGTGAGAGGGAGAAACGTCCAGCAGGAGACAGCAAACCGTTCCTATACGAGAGTGATGAAGCCAGTCAGATCATAAAGGCAGCTAGCCGATCAAAGTGACAGTGCATACCATTCCTATAGGAGAATGTGAAGAGCTAACCTAAACTGGTAGCGTACCGTTCTGGGACCCAGGAATATCATAATTCCAATTAGAAAAAAATGTACAAGCAGGGACCGCTTTGCTACCGAGAAACACCATGCTAACTACAATGCTAGTTCTTCTAGCTACAAAAAACACTTTAATTGCTAAATTATAAGCCAAAATTAAACAAACACATATACTTACCTCAACCTAGAGAAAAAATAAGACAATTTACTCCACAAATTAAGACACTAAAAAGACGTAGTGGTGCATGTTTGACGGTGGGGGATGGCATTCAGTAGCTGGCTGTGTGGGCAGGAAGGACCGTGCCCAACCGCGTCTTGGCCTTGCGGCCAACGCCGGAAAAATGTCCCCTAATATAGCCTGTGCCTCCTGCTCCGCAGTCGGCTGCGCTCATCTCTCGCTAACAGGCATGCTAAACTACAACCATTTAATTCCTAAACATTAAGACACACCACCAAAAATGAATTGACAAGACACATAATCAACAAAAGAAATTTAATTTTATTGTAGTTCAGCCAGCGGACCCAGTACAAAGGAGAATTTTTATTGGAAAAAACATTGGACACAACAAAAAGTTTAACAAACATTAAATATACAAATGAATCACATAAATACTTACCTGATATCCCTAATACAGTGGAATCATTCAAAAATCTACCTCAGAACACCCTGAGGAAAAGAGACCCGCTTGTGGGCGTGACCAGACACACACACGCACGCAGGCCATAAGAGGGAGCAGAGTGCTCTGGGCCTCAGATGTCCAATGATCCAGTCCAAGAAGACCTGATGAAGGCACAGCTTAGTGCCGAAACGCGTAGTCAACCTAAAAATGGACGACAAAAAAATTCAAATAAGACTCACAAATTAAGAAACACAAAATACTTACCTTGGGTTCCACCTGGAGCGGCCTGTGAGAGGGAGAAACGTCCAGCAGGAGACAGCAAACCGTTCCTATACGAGAGTGATGAAGCCAGTCAGATCATAAAGGCAGCTAGCCGATCAAAGTGACAGTGCATACCATTCCTATAGGAGAATGTGAAGAGCTAACCTAAACTGGTAGCGTACCGTTCTGGGACCCAGGAATATCATAATTCCAATTAGAAAAAAATGTACAAGCAGGGACCGCTTTGCTACCGAGAAACACCATGCTAACTACAATGCTAGTTCTTCTAGCTACAAAAAACACTTTAATTGCTAAATTATAAGCCAAAATTAAACAAACACATATACTTACCTCAACCTAGAGAAAAAATAAGACAATTTACTCCACAAATTAAGACACTAAAAAGACGTAGTGGTGCATGTTTGACGGTGGGGGATGGCATTCAGTAGCTGGCTGTGTGGGCAGGAAGGACCGTGCCCAACCGCGTCTTGGCCTTGCGGCCAACGCCGGAAAAATGTCCCCTAATATAGCCTGTGCCTCCTGCTCCGCAGTCGGCTGCGCTCATCTCTCGCTAACAGGCATGCTAAACTACAACCATTTAATTCCTAAACATTAAGACACACCACCAAAAATGAATTGACAAGACACATAATCAACAAAAGAAATTTAATTTTATTGTAGTTCAGCCAGCGGACCCAGTACAAAGGAGAATTTTTATTGGAAAAAACATTGGACACAACAAAAAGTTTAACAAACATTAAATATACAAATGAATCACATAAATACTTACCTGATATCCCTAATACAGTGGAATCATTCAAAAATCTACCTCAGAACACCCTGAGGAAAAGAGACCCGCTTGTGGGCGTGACCAGACACACACACGCACGCAGGCCATAAGAGGGAGCAGAGTGCTCTGGGCCTCAGATGTCCAATGATCCAGTCCAAGAAGACCTGATGAAGGCACAGCTTAGTGCCGAAACGCGTAGTCAACCTAAAAATGGACGACAAAAAAATTCAAATAAGACTCACAAATTAAGAAACACAAAATACTTACCTTGGGTTCCACCTGGAGCGGCCTGTGAGAGGGAGAAACGTCCAGCAGGAGACAGCAAACCGTTCCTATACGAGAGTGATGAAGCCAGTCAGATCATAAAGGCAGCTAGCCGATCAAAGTGACAGTGCATACCATTCCTATAGGAGAATGTGAAGAGCTAACCTAAACTGGTAGCGTACCGTTCTGGGACCCAGGAATATCATAATTCCAATTAGAAAAAAATGTACAAGCAGGGACCGCTTTGCTACCGAGAAACACCATGCTAACTACAATGCTAGTTCTTCTAGCTACAAAAAACACTTTAATTGCTAAATTATAAGCCAAAATTAAACAAACACATATACTTACCTCAACCTAGAGAAAAAATAAGACAATTTACTCCACAAATTAAGACACTAAAAAGACGTAGTGGTGCATGTTTGACGGTGGGGGATGGCATTCAGTAGCTGGCTGTGTGGGCAGGAAGGACCGTGCCCAACCGCGTCTTGGCCTTGCGGCCAACGCCGGAAAAATGTCCCCTAATATAGCCTGTGCCTCCTGCTCCGCAGTCGGCTGCGCTCATCTCTCGCTAACAGGCATGCTAAACTACAACCATTTAATTCCTAAACATTAAGACACACCACCAAAAATGAATTGACAAGACACATAATCAACAAAAGAAATTTAATTTTATTGTAGTTCAGCCAGCGGACCCAGTACAAAGGAGAATTTTTATTGGAAAAAACATTGGACACAACAAAAAGTTTAACAAACATTAAATATACAAATGAATCACATAAATACTTACCTGATATCCCTAATACAGTGGAATCATTCAAAAATCTACCTCAGAACACCCTGAGGAAAAGAGACCCGCTTGTGGGCGTGACCAGACACACACACGCACGCAGGCCATAAGAGGGAGCAGAGTGCTCTGGGCCTCAGATGTCCAATGATCCAGTCCAAGAAGACCTGATGAAGGCACAGCTTAGTGCCGAAACGCGTAGTCAACCTAAAAATGGACGACAAAAAAATTCAAATAAGACTCACAAATTAAGAAACACAAAATACTTACCTTGGGTTCCACCTGGAGCGGCCTGTGAGAGGGAGAAACGTCCAGCAGGAGACAGCAAACCGTTCCTATACGAGAGTGATGAAGCCAGTCAGATCATAAAGGCAGCTAGCCGATCAAAGTGACAGTGCATACCATTCCTATAGGAGAATGTGAAGAGCTAACCTAAACTGGTAGCGTACCGTTCTGGGACCCAGGAATATCATAATTCCAATTAGAAAAAAATGTACAAGCAGGGACCGCTTTGCTACCGAGAAACACCATGCTAACTACAATGCTAGTTCTTCTAGCTACAAAAAACACTTTAATTGCTAAATTATAAGCCAAAATTAAACAAACACATATACTTACCTCAACCTAGAGAAAAAATAAGACAATTTACTCCACAAATTAAGACACTAAAAAGACGTAGTGGTGCATGTTTGACGGTGGGGGATGGCATTCAGTAGCTGGCTGTGTGGGCAGGAAGGACCGTGCCCAACCGCGTCTTGGCCTTGCGGCCAACGCCGGAAAAATGTCCCCTAATATAGCCTGTGCCTCCTGCTCCGCAGTCGGCTGCGCTCATCTCTCGCTAACAGGCATGCTAAACTACAACCATTTAATTCCTAAACATTAAGACACACCACCAAAAATGAATTGACAAGACACATAATCAACAAAAGAAATTTAATTTTATTGTAGTTCAGCCAGCGGACCCAGTACAAAGGAGAATTTTTATTGGAAAAAACATTGGACACAACAAAAAGTTTAACAAACATTAAATATACAAATGAATCACATAAATACTTACCTGATATCCCTAATACAGTGGAATCATTCAAAAATCTACCTCAGAACACCCTGAGGAAAAGAGACCCGCTTGTGGGCGTGACCAGACACACACACGCACGCAGGCCATAAGAGGGAGCAGAGTGCTCTGGGCCTCAGATGTCCAATGATCCAGTCCAAGAAGACCTGATGAAGGCACAGCTTAGTGCCGAAACGCGTAGTCAACCTAAAAATGGACGACAAAAAAATTCAAATAAGACTCACAAATTAAGAAACACAAAATACTTACCTTGGGTTCCACCTGGAGCGGCCTGTGAGAGGGAGAAACGTCCAGCAGGAGACAGCAAACCGTTCCTATACGAGAGTGATGAAGCCAGTCAGATCATAAAGGCAGCTAGCCGATCAAAGTGACAGTGCATACCATTCCTATAGGAGAATGTGAAGAGCTAACCTAAACTGGTAGCGTACCGTTCTGGGACCCAGGAATATCATAATTCCAATTAGAAAAAAATGTACAAGCAGGGACCGCTTTGCTACCGAGAAACACCATGCTAACTACAATGCTAGTTCTTCTAGCTACAAAAAACACTTTAATTGCTAAATTATAAGCCAAAATTAAACAAACACATATACTTACCTCAACCTAGAGAAAAAATAAGACAATTTACTCCACAAATTAAGACACTAAAAAGACGTAGTGGTGCATGTTTGACGGTGGGGGATGGCATTCAGTAGCTGGCTGTGTGGGCAGGAAGGACCGTGCCCAACCGCGTCTTGGCCTTGCGGCCAACGCCGGAAAAATGTCCCCTAATATAGCCTGTGCCTCCTGCTCCGCAGTCGGCTGCGCTCATCTCTCGCTAACAGGCATGCTAAACTACAACCATTTAATTCCTAAACATTAAGACACACCACCAAAAATGAATTGACAAGACACATAATCAACAAAAGAAATTTAATTTTATTGTAGTTCAGCCAGCGGACCCAGTACAAAGGAGAATTTTTATTGGAAAAAACATTGGACACAACAAAAAGTTTAACAAACATTAAATATACAAATGAATCACATAAATACTTACCTGATATCCCTAATACAGTGGAATCATTCAAAAATCTACCTCAGAACACCCTGAGGAAAAGAGACCCGCTTGTGGGCGTGACCAGACACACACACGCACGCAGGCCATAAGAGGGAGCAGAGTGCTCTGGGCCTCAGATGTCCAATGATCCAGTCCAAGAAGACCTGATGAAGGCACAGCTTAGTGCCGAAACGCGTAGTCAACCTAAAAATGGACGACAAAAAAATTCAAATAAGACTCACAAATTAAGAAACACAAAATACTTACCTTGGGTTCCACCTGGAGCGGCCTGTGAGAGGGAGAAACGTCCAGCAGGAGACAGCAAACCGTTCCTATACGAGAGTGATGAAGCCAGTCAGATCATAAAGGCAGCTAGCCGATCAAAGTGACAGTGCATACCATTCCTATAGGAGAATGTGAAGAGCTAACCTAAACTGGTAGCGTACCGTTCTGGGACCCAGGAATATCATAATTCCAATTAGAAAAAAATGTACAAGCAGGGACCGCTTTGCTACCGAGAAACACCATGCTAACTACAATGCTAGTTCTTCTAGCTACAAAAAACACTTTAATTGCTAAATTATAAGCCAAAATTAAACAAACACATATAATTACCTCAACCTAGAGAAAAAATAAGACAATTTACTCCACAAATTAAGACACTAAAAAGACGTAGTGGTGCATGTTTGACGGTGGGGGATGGCATTCAGTAGCTGGCTGTGTGGGCAGGAAGGACCGTGCCCAACCGCGTCTTGGCCTTGCGGCCAACGCCGGAAAAATGTCCCCTAATATAGCCTGTGCCTCCTGCTCCGCAGTCGGCTGCGCTCATCTCTCGCTAACAGGCATGCTAAACTACAACCATTTAATTCCTAAACATTAAGACACACCACCAAAAATGAATTGACAAGACACATAATCAACAAAAGAAATTTAATTTTATTGTAGTTCAGCCAGCGGACCCAGTACAAAGGAGAATTTTTATTGGAAAAAACATTGGACACAACAAAAAGTTTAACAAACATTAAATATACAAATGAATCACATAAATACTTACCTGATATCCCTAATACAGTGGAATCATTCAAAAATCTACCTCAGAACACCCTGAGGAAAAGAGACCCGCTTGTGGGCGTGACCAGACACACACACGCACGCAGGCCATAAGAGGGAGCAGAGTGCTCTGGGCCTCAGATGTCCAATGATCCAGTCCAAGAAGACCTGATGAAGGCACAGCTTAGTGCCGAAACGCGTAGTCAACCTAAAAATGGACGACAAAAAAATTCAAATAAGACTCACAAATTAAGAAACACAAAATACTTACCTTGGGTTCCACCTGGAGCGGCCTGTGAGAGGGAGAAACGTCCAGCAGGAGACAGCAAACCGTTCCTATACGAGAGTGATGAAGCCAGTCAGATCATAAAGGCAGCTAGCCGATCAAAGTGACAGTGCATACCATTCCTATAGGAGAATGTGAAGAGCTAACCTAAACTGGTAGCGTACCGTTCTGGGACCCAGGAATATCATAATTCCAATTAGAAAAAAATGTACAAGCAGGGACCGCTTTGCTACCGAGAAACACCATGCTAACTACAATGCTAGTTCTTCTAGCTACAAAAAACACTTTAATTGCTAAATTATAAGCCAAAATTAAACAAACACATATACTTACCTCAACCTAGAGAAAAAATAAGACAATTTACTCCACAAATTAAGACACTAAAAAGACGTAGTGGTGCATGTTTGACGGTGGGGGATGGCATTCAGTAGCTGGCTGTGTGGGCAGGAAGGACCGTGCCCAACCGCGTCTTGGCCTTGCGGCCAACGCCGGAAAAATGTCCCCTAATATAGCCTGTGCCTCCTGCTCCGCAGTCGGCTGCGCTCATCTCTCGCTAACAGGCATGCTAAACTACAACCATTTAATTCCTAAACATTAAGACACACCACCAAAAATGAATTGACAAGACACATAATCAACAAAAGAAATTTAATTTTATTGTAGTTCAGCCAGCGGACCCAGTACAAAGGAGAATTTTTATTGGAAAAAACATTGGACACAACAAAAAGTTTAACAAACATTAAATATACAAATGAATCACATAAATACTTACCTGATATCCCTAATACAGTGGAATCATTCAAAAATCTACCTCAGAACACCCTGAGGAAAAGAGACCCGCTTGTGGGCGTGACCAGACACACACACGCACGCAGGCCATAAGAGGGAGCAGAGTGCTCTGGGCCTCAGATGTCCAATGATCCAGTCCAAGAAGACCTGATGAAGGCACAGCTTAGTGCCGAAACGCGTAGTCAACCTAAAAATGGACGACAAAAAAATTCAAATAAGACTCACAAATTAAGAAACACAAAATACTTACCTTGGGTTCCACCTGGAGCGGCCTGTGAGAGGGAGAAACGTCCAGCAGGAGACAGCAAACCGTTCCTATACGAGAGTGATGAAGCCAGTCAGATCATAAAGGCAGCTAGCCGATCAAAGTGACAGTGCATACCATTCCTATAGGAGAATGTGAAGAGCTAACCTAAACTGGTAGCGTACCGTTCTGGGACCCAGGAATATCATAATTCCAATTAGAAAAAAATGTACAAGCAGGGACCGCTTTGCTACCGAGAAACACCATGCTAACTACAATGCTAGTTCTTCTAGCTACAAAAAACACTTTATTGCTAAATTATAAGCCAAAATTAAACAAACACATATACTTACCTCAACCTAGAGAAAAAATAAGACAATTTACTCCACAAATTAAGACACTAAAAAGACGTAGTGGTGCATGTTTGACGGTGGGGGATGGCATTCAGTAGCTGGCTGTGTGGGCAGGAAGGACCGTGCCCAACCGCGTCTTGGCCTTGCGGCCAACGCCGGAAAAATGTCCCCTAATATAGCCTGTGCCTCCTGCTCCGCAGTCGGCTGCGCTCATCTCTCGCTAACAGGCATGCTAAACTACAACCATTTAATTCCTAAACATTAAGACACACCACCAAAAATGAATTGACAAGACACATAATCAACAAAAGAAATTTAATTTTATTGTAGTTCAGCCAGCGGACCCAGTACAAAGGAGAATTTTTATTGGAAAAAACATTGGACACAACAAAAAGTTTAACAAACATTAAATATACAAATGAATCACATAAATACTTACCTGATATCCCTAATACAGTGGAATCATTCAAAAATCTACCTCAGAACACCCTGAGGAAAAGAGACCCGCTTGTGGGCGTGACCAGACACACACACGCACGCAGGCCATAAGAGGGAGCAGAGTGCTCTGGGCCTCAGATGTCCAATGATCCAGTCCAAGAAGACCTGATGAAGGCACAGCTTAGTGCCGAAACGCGTAGTCAACCTAAAAATGGACGACAAAAAAATTCAAATAAGACTCACAAATTAAGAAACACAAAATACTTACCTTGGGTTCCACCTGGAGCGGCCTGTGAGAGGGAGAAACGTCCAGCAGGAGACAGCAAACCGTTCCTATACGAGAGTGATGAAGCCAGTCAGATCATAAAGGCAGCTAGCCGATCAAAGTGACAGTGCATACCATTCCTATAGGAGAATGTGAAGAGCTAACCTAAACTGGTAGCGTACCGTTCTGGGACCCAGGAATATCATAATTCCAATTAGAAAAAAATGTACAAGCAGGGACCGCTTTGCTACCGAGAAACACCATGCTAACTACAATGCTAGTTCTTCTAGCTACAAAAAACACTTTAATTGCTAAATTATAAGCCAAAATTAAACAAACACATATACTTACCTCAACCTAGAGAAAAAATAAGACAATTTACTCCACAAATTAAGACACTAAAAAGACGTAGTGGTGCATGTTTGACGGTGGGGGATGGCATTCAGTAGCTGGCTGTGTGGGCAGGAAGGACCGTGCCCAACCGCGTCTTGGCCTTGCGGCCAACGCCGGAAAAATGTCCCCTAATATAGCCTGTGCCTCCTGCTCCGCAGTCGGCTGCGCTCATCTCTCGCTAACAGGCATGCTAAACTACAACCATTTAATTCCTAAACATTAAGACACACCACCAAAAATGAATTGACAAGACACATAATCAACAAAAGAAATTTAATTTTATTGTAGTTCAGCCAGCGGACCCAGTACAAAGGAGAATTTTTATTGGAAAAAACATTGGACACAACAAAAAGTTTAACAAACATTAAATATACAAATGAATCACATAAATACTTACCTGATATCCCTAATACAGTGGAATCATTCAAAAATCTACCTCAGAACACCCTGAGGAAAAGAGACCCGCTTGTGGGCGTGACCAGACACACACACGCACGCAGGCCATAAGAGGGAGCAGAGTGCTCTGGGCCTCAGATGTCCAATGATCCAGTCCAAGAAGACCTGATGAAGGCACAGCTTAGTGCCGAAACGCGTAGTCAACCTAAAAATGGACGACAAAAAAATTCAAATAAGACTCACAAATTAAGAAACACAAAATACTTACCTTGGGTTCCACCTGGAGCGGCCTGTGAGAGGGAGAAACGTCCAGCAGGAGACAGCAAACCGTTCCTATACGAGAGTGATGAAGCCAGTCAGATCATAAAGGCAGCTAGCCGATCAAAGTGACAGTGCATACCATTCCTATAGGAGAATGTGAAGAGCTAACCTAAACTGGTAGCGTACCGTTCTGGGACCCAGGAATATCATAATTCCAATTAGAAAAAAATGTACAAGCAGGGACCGCTTTGCTACCGAGAAACACCATGCTAACTACAATGCTAGTTCTTCTAGCTACAAAAAACACTTTAATTGCTAAATTATAAGCCAAAATTAAACAAACACATATACTTACCTCAACCTAGAGAAAAAATAAGACAATTTACTCCACAAATTAAGACACTAAAAAGACGTAGTGGTGCATGTTTGACGGTGGGGGATGGCATTCAGTAGCTGGCTGTGTGGGCAGGAAGGACCGTGCCCAACCGCGTCTTGGCCTTGCGGCCAACGCCGGAAAAATGTCCCCTAATATAGCCTGTGCCTCCTGCTCCGCAGTCGGCTGCGCTCATCTCTCGCTAACAGGCATGCTAAACTACAACCATTTAATTCCTAAACATTAAGACACACCACCAAAAATGAATTGACAAGACACATAATCAACAAAAGAAATTTAATTTTATTGTAGTTCAGCCAGCGGACCCAGTACAAAGGAGAATTTTTATTGGAAAAAACATTGGACACAACAAAAAGTTTAACAAACATTAAATATACAAATGAATCACATAAATACTTACCTGATATCCCTAATACAGTGGAATCATTCAAAAATCTACCTCAGAACACCCTGAGGAAAAGAGACCCGCTTGTGGGCGTGACCAGACACACACACGCACGCAGGCCATAAGAGGGAGCAGAGTGCTCTGGGCCTCAGATGTCCAATGATCCAGTCCAAGAAGACCTGATGAAGGCACAGCTTAGTGCCGAAACGCGTAGTCAACCTAAAAATGGACGACAAAAAAATTCAAATAAGACTCACAAATTAAGAAACACAAAATACTTACCTTGGGTTCCACCTGGAGCGGCCTGTGAGAGGGAGAAACGTCCAGCAGGAGACAGCAAACCGTTCCTATACGAGAGTGATGAAGCCAGTCAGATCATAAAGGCAGCTAGCCGATCAAAGTGACAGTGCATACCATTCCTATAGGAGAATGTGAAGAGCTAACCTAAACTGGTAGCGTACCGTTCTGGGACCCAGGAATATCATAATTCCAATTAGAAAAAAATGTACAAGCAGGGACCGCTTTGCTACCGAGAAACACCATGCTAACTACAATGCTAGTTCTTCTAGCTACAAAAAACACTTTAATTGCTAAATTATAAGCCAAAATTAAACAAACACATATACTTACCTCAACCTAGAGAAAAAATAAGACAATTTACTCCACAAATTAAGACACTAAAAAGACGTAGTGGTGCATGTTTGACGGTGGGGGATGGCATTCAGTAGCTGGCTGTGTGGGCAGGAAGGACCGTGCCCAACCGCGTCTTGGCCTTGCGGCCAACGCCGGAAAAATGTCCCCTAATATAGCCTGTGCCTCCTGCTCCGCAGTCGGCTGCGCTCATCTCTCGCTAACAGGCATGCTAAACTACAACCATTTAATTCCTAAACATTAAGACACACCACCAAAAATGAATTGACAAGACACATAATCAACAAAAGAAATTTAATTTTATTGTAGTTCAGCCAGCGGACCCAGTACAAAGGAGAATTTTTATTGGAAAAAACATTGGACACAACAAAAAGTTTAACAAACATTAAATATACAAATGAATCACATAAATACTTACCTGATATCCCTAATACAGTGGAATCATTCAAAAATCTACCTCAGAACACCCTGAGGAAAAGAGACCCGCTTGTGGGCGTGACCAGACACACACACGCACGCAGGCCATAAGAGGGAGCAGAGTGCTCTGGGCCTCAGATGTCCAATGATCCAGTCCAAGAAGACCTGATGAAGGCACAGCTTAGTGCCGAAACGCGTAGTCAACCTAAAAATGGACGACAAAAAAATTCAAATAAGACTCACAAATTAAGAAACACAAAATACTTACCTTGGGTTCCACCTGGAGCGGCCTGTGAGAGGGAGAAACGTCCAGCAGGAGACAGCAAACCGTTCCTATACGAGAGTGATGAAGCCAGTCAGATCATAAAGGCAGCTAGCCGATCAAAGTGACAGTGCATACCATTCCTATAGGAGAATGTGAAGAGCTAACCTAAACTGGTAGCGTACCGTTCTGGGACCCAGGAATATCATAATTCCAATTAGAAAAAAATGTACAAGCAGGGACCGCTTTGCTACCGAGAAACACCATGCTAACTACAATGCTAGTTCTTCTAGCTACAAAAAACACTTTAATTGCTAAATTATAAGCCAAAATTAAACAAACACATATACTTACCTCAACCTAGAGAAAAAATAAGACAATTTACTCCACAAATTAAGACACTAAAAAGACGTAGTGGTGCATGTTTGACGGTGGGGGATGGCATTCAGTAGCTGGCTGTGTGGGCAGGAAGGACCGTGCCCAACCGCGTCTTGGCCTTGCGGCCAACGCCGGAAAAATGTCCCCTAATATAGCCTGTGCCTCCTGCTCCGCAGTCGGCTGCGCTCATCTCTCGCTAACAGGCATGCTAAACTACAACCATTTAATTCCTAAACATTAAGACACACCACCAAAAATGAATTGACAAGACACATAATCAACAAAAGAAATTTAATTTTATTGTAGTTCAGCCAGCGGACCCAGTACAAAGGAGAATTTTTATTGGAAAAAACATTGGACACAACAAAAAGTTTAACAAACATTAAATATACAAATGAATCACATAAATACTTACCTGATATCCCTAATACAGTGGAATCATTCAAAAATCTACCTCAGAACACCCTGAGGAAAAGAGACCCGCTTGTGGGCGTGACCAGACACACACACGCACGCAGGCCATAAGAGGGAGCAGAGTGCTCTGGGCCTCAGATGTCCAATGATCCAGTCCAAGAAGACCTGATGAAGGCACAGCTTAGTGCCGAAACGCGTAGTCAACCTAAAAATGGACGACAAAAAAATTCAAATAAGACTCACAAATTAAGAAACACAAAATACTTACCTTGGGTTCCACCTGGAGCGGCCTGTGAGAGGGAGAAACGTCCAGCAGGAGACAGCAAACCGTTCCTATACGAGAGTGATGAAGCCAGTCAGATCATAAAGGCAGCTAGCCGATCAAAGTGACAGTGCATACCATTCCTATAGGAGAATGTGAAGAGCTAACCTAAACTGGTAGCGTACCGTTCTGGGACCCAGGAATATCATAATTCCAATTAGAAAAAAATGTACAAGCAGGGACCGCTTTGCTACCGAGAAACACCATGCTAACTACAATGCTAGTTCTTCTAGCTACAAAAAACACTTTAATTGCTAAATTATAAGCCAAAATTAAACAAACACATATACTTACCTCAACCTAGAGAAAAAATAAGACAATTTACTCCACAAATTAAGACACTAAAAAGACGTAGTGGTGCATGTTTGACGGTGGGGGATGGCATTCAGTAGCTGGCTGTGTGGGCAGGAAGGACCGTGCCCAACCGCGTCTTGGCCTTGCGGCCAACGCCGGAAAAATGTCCCCTAATATAGCCTGTGCCTCCTGCTCCGCAGTCGGCTGCGCTCATCTCTCGCTAACAGGCATGCTAAACTACAACCATTTAATTCCTAAACATTAAGACACACCACCAAAAATGAATTGACAAGACACATAATCAACAAAAGAAATTTAATTTTATTGTAGTTCAGCCAGCGGACCCAGTACAAAGGAGAATTTTTATTGGAAAAAACATTGGACACAACAAAAAGTTTAACAAACATTAAATATACAAATGAATCACATAAATACTTACCTGATATCCCTAATACAGTGGAATCATTCAAAAATCTACCTCAGAACACCCTGAGGAAAAGAGACCCGCTTGTGGGCGTGACCAGACACACACACGCACGCAGGCCATAAGAGGGAGCAGAGTGCTCTGGGCCTCAGATGTCCAATGATCCAGTCCAAGAAGACCTGATGAAGGCACAGCTTAGTGCCGAAACGCGTAGTCAACCTAAAAATGGACGACAAAAAAATTCAAATAAGACTCACAAATTAAGAAACACAAAATACTTACCTTGGGTTCCACCTGGAGCGGCCTGTGAGAGGGAGAAACGTCCAGCAGGAGACAGCAAACCGTTCCTATACGAGAGTGATGAAGCCAGTCAGATCATAAAAGGCAGCTAGCCGATCAAAGTGACAGTGCATACCATTCCTATAGGAGAATGTGAAGAGCTAACCTAAACTGGTAGCGTACCGTTCTGGGACCCAGGAATATCATAATTCCAATTAGAAAAAAACGTACAAGCAGGGACCGCTTTGCTACCGAGAAACACCATGCTAACTACAATGCTAGTTCTTCTAGCTACAAAAAACACTTTAATTGCTAAATTATAAGCCAAAATTAAACAAACACATATACTTACCTCAACCTAGAGAAAAAATAAGACAATTTACTCCACAAATTAAGACACTAAAAAGACGTAGTGGTGCATGTTTGACGGTGGGGGATGGCATTCAGTAGCTGGCTGTGTGGGCAGGAAGGACCGTGCCCAACCGCGTCTTGGCCTTGCGGCCAACGCCGGAAAAATGTCCCCTAATATAGCCTGTGCCTCCTGCTCCGCAGTCGGCTGCGCTCATCTCTCGCTAACAGGCATGCTAAACTACAACCATTTAATTCCTAAACATTAAGACACACCACCAAAAATGAATTGACAAGACACATAATCAACAAAAGAAATTTAATTTTATTGTAGTTCAGCCAGCGGACCCAGTACAAAGGAGAATTTTTATTGGAAAAAACATTGGACACAACAAAAAGTTTAACAAACATTAAATATACAAATGAATCACATAAATACTTACCTGATATCCCTAATACAGTGGAATCATTCAAAAATCTACCTCAGAACACCCTGAGGAAAAGAGACCCGCTTGTGGGCGTGACCAGACACACACACGCACGCAGGCCATAAGAGGGAGCAGAGTGCTCTGGGCCTCAGATGTCCAATGATCCAGTCCAAGAAGACCTGATGAAGGCACAGCTTAGTGCCGAAACGCGTAGTCAACCTAAAAATGGACGACAAAAAAATTCAAATAAGACTCACAAATTAAGAAACACAAAATACTTACCTTGGGTTCCACCTGGAGCGGCCTGTGAGAGGGAGAAACGTCCAGCAGGAGACAGCAAACCGTTCCTATACGAGAGTGATGAAGCCAGTCAGATCATAAAAGGCAGCTAGCCGATCAAAGTGACAGTGCATACCATTCCTATAGGAGAATGTGAAGAGCTAACCTAAACTGGTAGCGTACCGTTCTGGGACCCAGGAATATCATAATTCCAATTAGAAAAAAACGTACAAGCAGGGACCGCTTTGCTACCGAGAAACACCATGCTAACTACAATGCTAGTTCTTCTAGCTACAAAAAACACTTTAATTGCTAAATTATAAGCCAAAATTAAACAAACACATATACTTACCTCAACCTAGAGAAAAAATAAGACAATTTACTCCACAAATTAAGACACTAAAAAGACGTAGTGGTGCATGTTTGACGGTGGGGGATGGCATTCAGTAGCTGGCTGTGTGGGCAGGAAGGACCGTGCCCAACCGCGTCTTGGCCTTGCGGCCAACGCCGGAAAAATGTCCCCTAATATAGCCTGTGCCTCCTGCTCCGCAGTCGGCTGCGCTCATCTCTCGCTAACAGGCATGCTAAACTACAACCATTTAATTCCTAAACATTAAGACACACCACCAAAAATGAATTGACAAGACACATAATCAACAAAAGAAATTTAATTTTATTGTAGTTCAGCCAGCGGACCCAGTACAAAGGAGAATTTTTATTGGAAAAAACATTGGACACAACAAAAAGTTTAACAAACATTAAATATACAAATGAATCACATAAATACTTACCTGATATCCCTAATACAGTGGAATCATTCAAAAATCTACCTCAGAACACCCTGAGGAAAAGAGACCCGCTTGTGGGCGTGACCAGACACACACACGCACGCAGGCCATAAGAGGGAGCAGAGTGCTCTGGGCCTCAGATGTCCAATGATCCAGTCCAAGAAGACCTGATGAAGGCACAGCTTAGTGCCGAAACGCGTAGTCAACCTAAAAATGGACGACAAAAAAATTCAAATAAGACTCACAAATTAAGAAACACAAAATACTTACCTTGGGTTCCACCTGGAGCGGCCTGTGAGAGGGAGAAACGTCCAGCAGGAGACAGCAAACCGTTCCTATACGAGAGTGATGAAGCCAGTCAGATCATAAAGGCAGCTAGCCGATCAAAGTGACAGTGCATACCATTCCTATAGGAGAATGTGAAGAGCTAACCTAAACTGGTAGCGTACCGTTCTGGGACCCAGGAATATCATAATTCCAATTAGAAAAAAACGTACAAGCAGGGACCGCTTTGCTACCGAGAAACACCATGCTAACTACAATGCTAGTTCTTCTAGCTACAAAAAACACTTTAATTGCTAAATTATAAGCCAAAATTAAACAAACACATATACTTACCTCAACCTAGAGAAAAAATAAGACAATTTACTCCACAAATTAAGACACTAAAAAGACGTAGTGGTGCATGTTTGACAGGTGGGGGGATGGCATTCAGTAGCTGGCTGTGTGGGCAGGAAGGACCGTGCCCAACCGCGTCTTGGCCTTGCGGCCAACGCCGGAAAAATGTCCCCTAATATAGCCTGTGCCTCCTGCTCCGCAGTCGGCTGCGCTCATCTCTCGCTAACAGGCATGCTAAACTACAACCATTTAATTCCTAAACATTAAGACACACCACCAAAAATGAATTGACAAGACACATAATCAACAAAAGAAATTTAATTTTATTGTAGTTCAGCCAGCGGACCCAGTACAAAGGAGAATTTTTATTGGAAAAAACATTGGACACAACAAAAAGTTTAACAAACATTAAATATACAAATGAATCACATAAATACTTACCTGATATCCCTAATACAGTGGAATCATTCAAAAATCTACCTCAGAACACCCTGAGGAAAAGAGACCCGCTTGTGGGCGTGACCAGACACACACACGCACGCAGGCCATAAGAGGGAGCAGAGTGCTCTGGGCCTCAGATGTCCAATGATCCAGTCCAAGAAGACCTGATGAAGGCACAGCTTAGTGCCGAAACGCGTAGTCAACCTAAAAATGGACGACAAAAAAATTCAAATAAGACTCACAAATTAAGAAACACAAAATACTTACCTTGGGTTCCACCTGGAGCGGCCTGTGAGAGGGAGAAACGTCCAGCAGGAGACAGCAAACCGTTCCTATACGAGAGTGATGAAGCCAGTCAGATCATAAAGGCAGCTAGCCGATCAAAGTGACAGTGCATACCATTCCTATAGGAGAATGTGAAGAGCTAACCTAAACTGGTAGCGTACCGTTCTGGGACCCAGGAATATCATAATTCCAATTAGAAAAAAACGTACAAGCAGGGACCGCTTTGCTACCGAGAAACACCATGCTAACTACAATGCTAGTTCTTCTAGCTACAAAAAACACTTTAATTGGCTAAATTATAAGCCAAAATTAAACAAACACATATACTTACCTCAACCTAAGAGAAAAAATAAGACAATTTAACTCCACAAATTAAGACACTAAAAAGACGTAGTGGTGCATGTTTGACGGTGGGGGATGGCATTCAGTAGCTGGCTGTGTGGGCAGGAAGGACCGTGCCCAACCGCGTCTTGGCCTTGCGGCCAACGCCGGAAAAATGTCCCCTAATATAGCCTGTGCCTCCTGCTCCGCAGTCGGCTGCGCTCATCTCTCGCTAACAGGCATGCTAATCTACAACCATTTAATTCCTAAACATTAGACACACCACCAAAAATGAATTGACAAGACACATAATCAACAAAGAAATTTAATTTTATTGCCAGCGGACCCAGTACAAAGGAGAATTTTTATTGGAAAAAACATTGGACACAACAAAAAGTTTAACAAACATTAAATATACAAATTAATCACATAAATACTTACCTGATATCCCTAATACAGTGGAATCATTCAAAAATCTACCTCAGAACACCCTGAGGAAAAGAGACCCGCTTGTGGGCGTAACCAGACACACACACGCACGCAGGCCATAAGAGGGAGCAGAGTGCTCTGGGCCTCAGATGTCCAATGATCCAGTCCAAGAAGACCTGATGAAGGCACAGCTTAGTGCCGAAACGCGTAGTCAACCTAAAAATGGACGACAAAAAAATTCAAATAAGACTCACAAATTAAGAAACACAAAATACTTACCTTGGGTTCCACCTGGAGCGGCCTGTGAGAGGGAGAAACGTCCAGCAGGAGACAGCAAACCGTTCCTATACGAGAGTGATGAAGCCAGTCAGATCATAAAGGCAGCTAGCCGATCAAAGTGACAGTGCATACCATTCCTATAGGAGAATGTGAAGAGCTAACCTAAACTGGTAGCGTACCGTTCTGGGACCCAGGAATATCATAATTCCAATTAGAAAAAAACGTACAAGCAGGGACCGCTTTGCTACCGAGAAACACCATGCTAACTACAATGCTAGTTCTTCTAGCTACAAAAAACACTTTAATTGCTAAATTATAAGCCAAAATTAAACAAACACATATACTTACCTCAACCTAGAGAAAAAATAAGACAATTTACTCCACAAATTAAGACACTAAAAAGACGTAGTGGTGCATGTTTGACGGGGGGGGATGGCATTCAGTAGCTGGCTGTGTGGGCAGGAAGGACCGTGCCCAACCGCGTCTTGGCCTTGCGGCCAACGCCGGAAATTGTCCCCTAATATAGCCTGTGCCTCCTGCTCCGCAGTCGGCTGCGCTCATCTCTCGCTAACAGACATGCTAAACTACAACCATTTAATTCCTAAACATTAAGACACACCACCAAAAATGAATTGACAAGACACATAATCAACAAAAGAAATTTAATTTTATTGTAGTTCAGCCAGCGGACCCAGTACAAAGGAGAATTTTTATTGGAAAAAACATTGGACACAACAAAAAGTTTAACAAACATTAAATATACAAATTAATCACATAAATACTTACCTGATATCCCTAATACAGTGGAATCATTCAAAAATCTACCTCAGAACACCCTGAGGAAAAGAGACCCGCTTGTGGGCGTAACCAGACACACACACGCACGCAGGCCATAAGAGGGAGCAGAGTGCTCTGGGCCTCAGATGTCCAATGATCCAGTCCAAGAAGACCTGATGAAGGCACAGCTTAGTGCCGAAACGCGTAGTCAACCTAAAAATGGACGACAAAAAAATTCAAATAAGACTCACAAATTAAGAAACACAAAATACTTACCTGGGTTCCACCTGGAGCGGCCTGTGAGAGGGAGAAACGTCCAAGCAGGAGACAGCAAACCGTTCCTATACGAGAGTGATGAAGCCAGTCAGATCATAAAGGCAGCTAGCCGATCAAAGTGACAGTGCATACCATTCCTATAGGAGAATGTGAAGAGCTAACCTAAACTGGTAGCGTACCGTTCTGGGACCCAGGAATATCATAATTCCAATTAGAAAAAAAACGTACAAGCAGGACCGCTTTGCTACCGAGAAACACCATGCTAACTACAATGCTAGTTCTTCTAGCTACAAAAAACACTTTAATTGCTAAATTATAAGCCAAAATTAAACAAACACATATACTTACCTCAACCTAGAGAAAAAATAAGACAATTTACTCCACAAATTAAGACACTAAAAAGACGTAGTGGTGCATGTTTGACGGGGGGGGATGGCATTCAGTAGCTGGCTGTGTGGGCAGGAAGGACCGTGCCCAACCGCGTCTTGGCCTTGCGGCCAACGCGGAAATTGTCCCCTAATATAGCCTGTGCCTCCTGCTCCGCAGTCGGCTGCGCTCATCTCTCGCTAACAGACATGCTAAACTACAACCATTTAATTCCTAAACATTAAGACACACCACCAAAAATGAATTGACAAGACACATAATCAACAAAAGAAATTTAATTTTATTGTAGTTCAGCCAGCGGACCCAGTACAAAGGAGAATTTTTATTGGAAAAAACATTGGACACAACAAAAAGTTTAACAAACATTAAATATACAAATTAATCACATAAATACTTACCTGATATCCCTAATACAGTGGAATCATTCAAAAATCTACCTCAGAACACCCTGAGGAAAAGAGACCCGCTTGTGGGCGTAACCAGACACACACACGCACGCAGGCCATAAGAGGAGCAGAGTGCTCTGGGCCTCAGATGTCCAATGATCCAGTCCAAGAAGACCTGATGAAGGCACAGCTTAGTGCCGAAACGCGTAGTCAACCTAAAAATGGACGACAAAAAAATTCAAATAAGACTCACAAATTAAGAAACACAAAATACTTACCTTGGGTTCCACCTGGAGCGGCCTGTGAGAGGGAGAAACGTCCAGCAGGAGACAGCAAACCGTTCCTATACGAGAGTGATGAAGCCAGTCAGATCATAAAGGCAGCTAGCCGATCAAAGTGACAGTGCATACCATTCCTATAGGAGAATGTGAAGAGCTAACCTAAACTGGTAGCGTACCGTTCTGGGACCCAGGAATATCATAATTCCAATTAGAAAAAAACGTACAAGCAGGGACCGCTTTGCTACCGAGAAACACCATGCTAACTACAATGCTAGTTCTTCTAGCTACAAAAAACACTTTAATTGCTAAATTATAAGCCAAAATTAAACAAACACATATACTTACCTCAACCTAGAGAAAAAATAAGACAATTTACTCCACAAATTAAGACACTAAAAAGACGTAGTGGTGCATGTTTGACGGGGGGGGATGGCATTCAGTAGCTGGCTGTGTGGGCAGGAAGGACCGTGCCCAACCGCGTCTTGGCCTTGCGGCCAACGCCGGAAATTGTCCCCTAATATAGCCTGTGCCTCCTGCTCCGCAGTCGGCTGCGCTCATCTCTCGCTAACAGACATGCTAAACTACAACCATTTAATTCCTAAACATTAAGACACACCACCAAAAATGAATTGACAAGACACATAATCAACAAAAGAAATTTAATTTTATTGTAGTTCAGCCAGCGGACCCAGTACAAAGGAGAATTTTTATTGGAAAAAACATTGGACACAACAAAAAGTTTAACAAACATTAAATATACAAATTAATCACATAAATACTTACCTGATATCCCTAATACAGTGGAATCATTCAAAAATCTACCTCAGAACACCCTGAGGAAAAGAGACCCGCTTGTGGGCGTAACCAGACACACACACGCACGCAGGCCATAAGAGGGAGCAGAGTGCTCTGGGCCTCAGATGTCCAATGATCCAGTCCAAGAAGACCTGATGAAGGCACAGCTTAGTGCCGAAACGCGTAGTCAACCTAAAAATGGACGACAAAAAAATTCAAATAAGACTCACAAATTAAGAAACACAAATACTTACCTTGGGTTCCACCTGGAGCGGCCTGTGAGAGGGAGAAACGTCCAGCAGGAGACAGCAAACCGTTCCTATACGAGAGTGATGAAGCCAGTCAGATCATAAAGGCAGCTAGCCGATCAAAGTGACAGTGCATACCATTCCTATAGGAGAATGTGAAGAGCTAACCTAAACTGGTAGCGTACCGTTCTGGGACCCAGGAATATCATAATTCCAATTAGAAAAAAACGTACAAGCAGGGACCGCTTTGCTACCGAGAAACACCATGCTAACTACAATGCTAGTTCTTCTAGCTACAAAAAACACTTTAATTGCTAAATTATAAGCCAAAATTAAACAAACACATATACTTACCTCAACCTAGAGAAAAAATAAGACAATTTACTCCACAAATTAAGACACTAAAAAGACGTAGTGGTGCATGTTTGACGGGGGGGGATGGCATTCAGTAGCTGGCTGTGTGGGCAGGAAGGACCGTGCCCAACCGCGTCTTGGCCTTGCGGCCAACGCCGGAAATTGTCCCCTAATATAGCCTGTGCCTCCTGCTCCGCAGTCGGCTGCGCTCATCTCTCGCTAACAGACATGCTAAACTACAACCATTTAATTCCTAAACATTAAGACACACCACCAAAAATGAATTGACAAGACACATAATCAACAAAAGAAATTTAATTTTATTGTAGTTCAGCCAGCGGACCCAGTACAAAGGAGAATTTTTATTGGAAAAAACATTGGACACAACAAAAAGTTTAACAAACATTAAATATACAAATTAATCACATAAATACTTACCTGATATCCTAATACAGTGGAATCATTCAAAAAATCTACCTCAGAACACCCTGAGGAAAAGAGACCCGCTTGTGGGCGTAACCAGACACACACACGCACGCAGGCCATAAGAGGGAGCAGAGTGCTCTGGGCCTCAGATGTCCAATGATCCAGTCCAAGAAGACCTGATGAAGGCACAGCTTAGTGCCGAAACGCGTAGTCAACCTAAAAATGGACGACAAAAAAATTCAAATAAGACTCACAAATTAAGAAACACAAAATACTTACCTTGGGTTCCACCTGGAGCGGCCTGTGAGAGGGAGAAACGTCCAGCAGGAGACAGCAAAACCGTTCCTATACGAGAGTGATGAAGCCAGTCAGATCATAAAGGCAGCTAGCCGATCAAAGTGACAGTGCATACCATTCCTATAGGAGAATGTGAAGAGCTAACCTAAACTGGTAGCGTACCGTTCTGGGACCCAGGAATATCATAATTCCAATTAGAAAAAAACGTACAAGCAGGGACCGCTTTGCTACCGAGAAACACCATGCTAACTACAATGCTAGTTCTTCTAGCTACAAAAAACACTTTAATTGCTAAATTATAAGCCAAAATTAAACAAACACATATACTTACCTCAACCTAGAGAAAAAATAAGACAATTTACTCCACAAATTAAGACACTAAAAAGACGTAGTGGTGCATGTTTGACGGGGGGGGATGGCATTCAGTAGCTGGCTGTGTGGGCAGGAAGGACCGTGCCCAACCGCGTCTTGGCCTTGCGGCCAACGCCGGAAATTGTCCCCTAATATAGCCTGTGCCTCCTGCTCCGCAGTCGGCTGCGCTCATCTCTCGCTAACAGACATGCTAAACTACAACCATTAATTCCTAAACATTAAGACACACCACCAAAAATGAATTGACAAGACACATAATCAACAAAAGAAATTTAATTTTATTGTAGTTCAGCCAGCGGACCCAGTACAAAGGAGAATTTTTATTGGAAAAAACATTGGACACAACAAAAAGTTTAACAAACATTAAATATACAAATTAATCACATAAATACTTACCTGATATCCCTAATACAGTGGAATCATTCAAAAATCTACCTCAGAACACCCTGAGGAAAAGAGACCCGCTTGTGGGCGTAACCAGACACACACACGCACGCAGGCCATAAGAGGGAGCAGAGTGCTCTGGGCCTCAGATGTCCAATGATCCAGTCCAAGAAGACCTGATGAAGGCACAGCTTAGTGCCGAAACGCGTAGTCAACCTAAAAATGGACGACAAAAAAATTCAAATAAGACTCACAAAATAAGAAACACAAAATACTTACCTTGGGTTCCACCTGGAGCGGCCTGTGAGAGGGAGAAACGTCCAGCAGGAGACAGCAAACCGTTCCTATACGAGAGTGATGAAGCCAGTCAGATCATAAAGGCAGCTAGCCGATCAAAGTGACAGTGCATACCATTCCTATAGGAGAATGTGAAGAGCTAACCTAAACTGGTAGCGTACCGTTCTGGGACCCAGGAATATCATAATTCCAATTAGAAAAAAACGTACAAGCAGGGACCGCTTTGCTACCGAGAAACACCATGCTAACTACAATGCTAGTTCTTCTAGCTACAAAAAACACTTTAATTGCTAAATTATAAGCCAAAATTAAACAAACACATATACTTACCTCAACCTAGAGAAAAAATAAGACAATTTACTCCACAAATTAAGACACTAAAAAGACGTAGTGGTGCATGTTTGACGGGGGGGGATGGCATTCAGTAGCTGGCTGTGTGGGCAGGAAGGACCGTGCCCAACCGCGTCTTGGCCTTGCGGCCAACGCCGGAAATTGTCCCCCTAATATAGCCTGTGCCTCCTGCTCCGCAGTCGGCTGCGCTCATCTCTCGCTAACAGACATGCTAAACTACAACCATTTAATTCCTAAACATTAAGACACACCACCAAAAATGAATTGACAAGACACATAATCAACAAAAGAAATTTAATTTTATTGTAGTTCAGCCAGCGGACCCAGTACAAAGGAGAATTTTTATTGGAAAAAACATTGGACACAACAAAAAGTTTAACAAACATTAAATATACAAATTAATCACATAAATACTTACCTGATATCCCTAATACAGTGGAATCATTCAAAAATCTACCTCAGAACACCCTGAGGAAAAGAGACCCGCTTGTGGGCGTAACCAGACACACACACGCACGCAGGCCATAAGAGGGAGCAGAGTGCTCTGGGCCTCAGATGTCCAATGATCCAGTCCAAGAAGACCTGATGAAGGCACAGCTTAGTGCCGAAACGCGTAGTCAACCTAAAAATGGACGACAAAAAAATTCAAATAAGACTCACAAATTAAGAAACACAAAATACTTACCTTGGGTTCCACCTGGAGCGGCCTGTGAGAGGGAGAAACGTCCAGCAGGAGACAGCAAAACCGTTCCTATACGAGAGTGATGAAGCCAGTCAGATCATAAAGGCAGCTAGCCGATCAAAGTGACAGTGCATACCATTCCTATAGGAGAATGTGAAGAGCTAACCTAAACTGGTAGCGTACCGTTCTGGGACCCAGGAATATCATAATTCCAATTAGAAAAAAACGTACAAGCAGGGACCGCTTTGCTACCGAGAAAACACCATGCTAACTACAATGCTAGTTCTTCTAGCTACAAAAAAACACTTTAATTGCTAAATTATAAGCCAAAATTAAACAAACACATATACTTACCTCAACCTAGAGAAAAATAAGACAATTTACTCCACAAATTAAGACACTAAAAAGACGTAGTGGTGCATGTTTGACGGGGGGGGATGGCATTCAGTAGCTGCTGTGTGGGCAGGAAGGACCGTGCCCAACCGCGTCTTGGCCTTGCGGCCAACGCCGGAAATTGTCCCCTAATATAGCCTGTGCCTCCTGCTCCGCAGTCGGCTGCGCTCATCTCTCGCTAACAGACATGCTAAACTACAACCATTTAATTCCTAAACATTAAGACACACCACCAAAAATGAATTGACAAGACACATAATCAACAAAAGAAATTTAATTTTATTGTAGTTCAGCCAGCGGACCCAGTACAAAGGAGAATTTTTATTGGAAAAAACATTGGACACAACAAAAAGTTTAACAAACATTAAATATACAAATTAATCACATAAATACTTACCTGATATCCCTAATACAGTGGAATCATTCAAAAATCTACCTCAGAACACCCTGAGGAAAAGAGACCCGCTTGTGGGCGTAACCAGACACACACACGCACGCAGGCCATAAGAGGGAGCAGAGTGCTCTGGGCCTCAGATGTCCAATGATCCAGTCCAAGAAGACCTGATGAAGGCACAGCTTAGTGCCGAAACGCGTAGTCAACCTAAAAATGGACGACAAAAAAATTCAAATAAGACTCACAAATTAAGAAACACAAAATACTTACCTTGGGTTCCACCTGGAGCGGCCTGTGAGAGGGAGAAACGTCCAGCAGGAGACAGCAAACCGTTCCTATACGAGAGTGATGAAGCCAGTCAGATCATAAAGGCAGCTAGCCGATCAAAGTGACAGTGCATACCATTCCTATAGGAGAATGTGAAGAGCTAACCTAAACTGGTAGCGTACCGTTCTGGGACCCAGGAATATCATAATTCCAATTAGAAAAAAACGTACAAGCAGGGACCGCTTTGCTACCGAGAAACACCATGCTAACTACAATGCTAGTTCTTCTAGCTACAAAAAACACTTTAATTGCTAAATTATAAGCAAAATTAAACAAACACATATACTTACCTCAACCTAGAGAAAAAATAAGACAATTTACTCCACAAATTAAGACACTAAAAAGACGTAGTGGTGCATGTTTGACGGGGGGGGATGGCATTCAGTAGCTGGCTGTGTGGGCAGGAAGGACCGTGCCCAACCGCGTCTTGGCCTTGCGGCCAACGCCGGGAAATTGTCCCCTAATATAGCCTGTGCCTCCTGCTCCGCAGTCGGCTGCGCTCATCTCTCGCTAACAGACATGCTAAACTACAACCATTTAATTCCTAAACATTAAGACACACCACCAAAAATGAATTGACAAGACACATAATCAACAAAAGAAATTTAATTTTATTGTAGTTCAGCCAGCGGACCCAGTACAAAGGAGAATTTTTATTGGAAAAAACATTGACACAACAAAAAGTTTAACAAACATTAAATATACAAATTAATCACATAAATACTTACCTGATATCCCTAATACAGTGGAATCATTCAAAATCTACCTCAGAACACCCTGAGGAAAAGAGACCCCGCTTGTGGGCGTAACCAGACACACACACGCACGCAGGCCATAAGAGGGAGCAGAGTGCTCTGGGGCCTCAGATGTCCAATGATCCAGTCCAAGAAGACCTGATGAAGGCACAGCTTAGTGCCGAAACGCGTAGTCAACCTAAAAATGGACGACAAAAAAATTCAAATAAGACTCACAAATAAGAAACACAAAATACTTACCTTGGGTTCCACCTGGAGCGGCCTGTGAGAGGGAGAAACGTCCAGCAGGAGACAGCAAACCGTTCCTATACGAGAGTGATGAAGCCAGTCAGATCATAAAGGCAGCTAGCCGATCAAAGTGACAGTGCATACCATTCCTATAGGAGAATGTGAAGAGCTAACCTAAACTGGTAGCGTACCGTTCTGGGACCCAGGAATATCATAATTCCAATTAGAAAAAAACGTACAAGCAGGGACCGCTTTGCTACCGAGAAACACCATGCTAACTACAATGCTAGTTCTTCTAGCTACAAAAAACACTTTAATTGCTAAATTATAAGCCAAAATTAAACAAACACATATACTTACCTCAACCTAGAGAAAAAATAAGACAATTTACTCCACAAATTAAGACACTAAAAAGACGTAGTGGTGCATGTTTGACGGTGGGGGATGGCATTCAGTAGCTGGCTGTGTGGGCAGGAAGGACCGTGCCCAACCGCGTCTTGGCCTTGCGGCCAACGCCGGAAATTGTCCCCTAATATAGCCTGTGCCTCCTGCTCCGCAGTCGGCTGCGCTCATCTCTCGCTAACAGACATGCTAAACTACAACCATTTAATTCCTAAACATTAAGACACACCACCAAAAATGAATTGACAAGACACATAATCAACAAAAGAAATTTAATTTTATTGTAGTTCAGCCAGCGGACCCAGTACAAAGGAGAATTTTTATTGGAAAAAACATTGGACACAACAAAAAGTTTAACAAACATTAAATATACAAATTAATCACATAAATACTTACCTGATATCCCTAATACAGTGGAATCATTC
>NW_026910840.1:0-1000 GCF_963854185.1 Sardina pilchardus | reverse complement strand
AGCAGAGGCCAAGGTGGTTAATTATTAAATCCCCGTAATCCCCCGGCCCATTCATATGGCCCAGGCAGGTAGGGGCTTAGGAGGAGGGCACACAATGGCATTAGTGCCTCTTGGTGGAGTCCGCACACAGGCCATTCATGTCAAGTTCACTGCTGCTATTGGGGCACAGCTTAGCGAACGATAGCATTCCCAGATAATATTAGAACTCAGGGAAAAGGAGAGGGGGCATTCTCTTTCTCTCTCTCTCTCTCTCTCTCTCTCTCTCTCTCTCTCTCTTTCTCTTTTTTTTGTGGATGGGGGAGGGTCTATGTGTGTGTGTGTGTGTGTGTGTGTGTGAGAGAGAGTGTGTGTGTGTGTGTGTATTTGTCTGTGTGTGTGTGCAGTTGTGCCTATATATGTTTTGTGACTGTGTCGTCTGTACGAATGATTTGTGTGTGAACATCTGTCTGCATGTATCTATGCTCAACGTATGTCCTTGTGGAGGCGCTCGGTGCAGATGTATGTAAAGCGATACGCTGAAGTGTTCTCCTCAGTGTTTGTTGACACAAAAGCAGGACCCCCGTGTCAAAGCAGGCATCTCTCAGAGCACACTGATCCAGAGCTTCAGAGAGAGAGAGGGAGAGAGAGAGAGAGAGAGAGAGAGAGAGAGAGAGAGAGAGAGAGGGAGAGAGAGAGAAAGAGAGAGAGAGAGAGGAAAGAGAGAGAGAGGGAAAGAGAGGGAGAGAGAGGGAGAGAGAGAGAAAGAGCGAGAGAGAGAGAGAGAGAGAGAGAGAGAGAGAGAAGCCAGGCTGAGCGGACGTGTCTCCCAGGACAGACGTCTCGTCCAGGCTTAGCTAATGTCCCCCCCCCTCCACACACACACACACACACACACACACACACACACACACACACACACACACACACACACTGGCCGGGCTGCTCCAGGTCAGCCGTCGCGTACGCTTAGCAACATGTTTGTTTATAAAGCAGACGCGGCCCTAAGCTGCCAGAGACTTTC
>NW_026910838.1:10000-14928 GCF_963854185.1 Sardina pilchardus | reverse complement strand
CGACTCTTTCTTTTTCTTTTCTTTTTTGCCTCCTCAGCCTTTCTAGCTCCTCACTCTCTTTGAGGAGGAGAAACTTGAAGAGCTTCTGTGCTGTTGAACACGCTGGCATAAACGAGCCCGGAGGTCACCATAGAGAATACCAAGGAATAGCACACACACACACACACACACACACACACACACACACATACACACATACACACATTTAGATGGGGAGCGTGCACACACAACCCTGATAAGGGTTTTGTATTTGGAGTCGTATTTACACATTCATTATTCACTTCTCAGTTGACACAGAGACACCAACATGATCGACATGGCAACCATATACACTATATTGCCATATGGCCACTTCCTGTTCTAACATGACTGTTCAGCAGTGCACAAAGCAAGGTCCATAAAGACATGGATGACAGAGTTTTTTGTGGATGAACTTGACTGGCCTGACCACAACCCAACAGAGCTCCTTTGGGATGAATTAGAGTGGAGACTGAGAGCCAGTCGCCTCTCCAACATCAGTGTGTGACCTCAGAACCTTGGCCTTCCAATCCTAAACCTTGTTGACAGTCTCTCCAGAAGAGTTGAAGCTGTTGTAGCTGCAAAGAGTGGACCGACGTCATATCAAAACCCTATGGATGGTCATTTTAGTTCATATGCGAGTCAAGGCAGGGGACCCAGTACTTTTGGCAATATACTGTAGAGTATCTATAATGGCAACCCTCACGTTTTTTACGTCAGTATTCTAGCACCATCGGCATGGCAACCCATACATCTTATATGTCGTTATTCCTACACCATCACCACGCCAACACCTTCATCACTGTTACCATGACTACACCTGAATCACCCAGGAGATGAGCAGGATAGTGTGTTTGTTTAACACTAGAAGCGCCAAGCGCCGGTCATTTGACCGCTGACGCGTATTCCTAGAAGCGCCGTGTGGGTTTGACCTAGATAGGCTATACCTAGAACTGCCGGGCTGCGGTCATTTGACCGCAGCGATTACAAAAAAAAAAAAGAGTTGCAACAGGAGGATATTAGGGGGAAATGACCGATTTTGGTCGGAAGACAATAATAATTATAAGAAGAAGAACAGTGATAACAGTACATTGCATTTACATGCAATGTAATAATAGTAAGAATACTAAGAAACACAATGGGGTCCTCGCAGCTTCGCTGCTTGGCCCCCAATAATAGTTTGTTAATAATAATAATAGTAAGAATACTAAGAAACACAATGGGGTCCTCGCAGCTTCGCTGCTTGGCCCCCAATTAAAACCATATATTTAGGCTGGGTATTGAAAGGGTCCGTTTGACTAAATGGCGCCCTCTTTGGTAGCCCCAAATGAACTTCAATGGCTTTGCGATGTCTTAAGGCCCCGGTACAGTTCACGCACCCGACTTGTCGTGCGACATGTTGACGTCACGGGGAACGTTGTAACCATGTATACTTGCGCGTGGTAGTCGCGACACAATTTGCAGTATTCTCCTGAACGGAGGCACGGTATCCATTGACGTTAATGGCAGTAGGCCTAGCAACTAGCTTCTTTGCTGATATTTCAGACTTAGCTTGCACAACTGAAGGATTAGCCTACCATCTCGTTTATGAGATGAGCTTGTGTAATCTCCCTAAATGGAAAGATATATATATATTTTTAGGTCTAGCAGATATCCTTTGGTTGAAAATAAATCTCTTCCTTACCTTTTGCTGGAATACTTATGTGCCTCGGTCCTAGTCATTTCCCCCTAATATCCTCCTGTTGCAACTCTCACTGGTAACTTCGTTAACTTATCCAACGTAGTTCACGACTGTAAACAAATCAGTCATCCAAACGGCAACTCTCACTGCAGCCTAGCCAAGTTAACTTCCCACTTTTCAAACTTACTATTATTCAAACTTCATGACTACAGTCGTTTTAAAAATGAATGGGCTTATTTAAGATGTTGGATAGGCTATATGATAATGCCTGAATGTGGTTTATGTGGTTGATGACTGTATAAGGACACTGGCTCCGTGAGCTTGGCTTCAATCTCTTCCTAGTTGTCGTGCGAGGTTGGCGCGCGCGGTTGATATCAAATGTTCGGTGCGCGACAGGTCGGCGCGCGGCTGAAATGTGGCTAGCGACACAGGAAATTACGTCATTTTGACGTCACATTGTCGCGCGACAGGTCGGGCGCGTCGAGTATACTTCTAGCATAAGTGGGTCAGAACGGCGCGGCGCTTCTAGTGTTAAGCAGGATGCAGGGCGTGATCTAAACTAACGTAACACACAAACTAGGAGAGCCACTGCAGGGGATTATGGGTAGTGTAGTCCAAGCAGGGTGCAGGCCGTGATCTAAGCTGGAGCTACTGGAGGGGTGTCAGCTTTCTCAGTGACCATTAAGGGAAGTTAATCTAGCAAACACGCCCAGACGACAGCCTGGCCAAAACACACACACACACACACACACACACACACACACACACACACACACACACGCGCACACACACACACCTGACACAGAGGGGCTGTTAAATTCAACAGAGGGAGGAGGTCATGCAATGTAGCATTAGATGTAATAACCGCCAAATATGTGTGTGTGTGTGTGTGTGTGTGTGTGTGTGTGTGTGTGTGTGTGTGTCTGCGGTAGCTGGATCCTGGTGGGACGCCAGCTCTAACTGTAGCTCTCTGTGCATTTTGGTGTGTGTGTGTCTGCTACAGTATCTCTTTCCTCAGCTCTAAGCATCCACACACACACACACACACACACACACACCCAGAGCTCAGTGCTGGCGTAAGGAGTCCATCACGCTTACAGAGATAGCAGCTCCATATTAGTCTCCATAACTCCTATTGAGTGTAAGGCGGAGAACTCAATTTCCGCCCCCCTGAAAGGCACCCTCAGGACAGCCTCGTGCCTCGCGCTCGCTCCCTCCGTCTTAATGCGGTCGGAGGGAACCCGCCTCTCCTCGCCTCTCCTCGCCTCGCCGACTACTCAGGCCTAGGAACTGATAATAAAAAAACAATCAGCGCCTTTTATGTTTCTGTTTAAAAGAGGTGCAGGTGGGAAGCTGTGCAGACTCAGAGCCATCGCAGGAGTCTCAGACCGCAATAAACAACTTTATTTAATCCGCCGCTCTCACACAAGGGGAGCACCAGTCTGTGGGCTCTCAGTCTCTACCCTGACAAGTCTTCTACCGCCTCTCTCTCTCTCTCTATTCTTCCCTCTCTCTCTCTCTCTATCTCTCTCTCTCTCTGTTCTTCCCCCTCTCTCTCTCTCTCTCTCTCTCTCTCTCTCTCTCTATATATATATATAAATTCTCCCCTCTTGTCTTTCTCACCCTAATTATCTGTCTTCGTCTGTGTGTTTGTCTGAATGTCTGTCATCCATACTCTCTCTCTCTCTCCCTCTCTATCTCTCTCCCTCTCTCTGTCTCCTTCTTGAGTCTACGTGTCTTTGCTTATGGTATGCTGAGGCTACTGTTTTAGCATATGAATCTTTAAAAGCAGTAATCAGACGAAAATGGCACCCCAAACACACACACACACACACACACACACACACACACACACACACAGACACACCACACAGACACACGGACACACAACACAGACACACAGACACACAAACACACACACACACACACACACACACACACACACACACACACACACACACACACACACACACTGAGAGAAGTGGGGTTGCTCCTCTCCATCTCCCGCGCACTCAGAGGGCACGTCACCGTTTCCATTTTTAATGCCTCAGGAAGAGAACTCCGACATTTTCCCTCTTAAGCAAAAGGCCATGACACGAGCCGTCGAGTCTCAAGCCGAACCCTTTCCAGAAACACTTTCTGATAACGGAGCCGCAGTCGCTAGATGGCGACACACACCGTCCGTGCGGAACTGTCTGCGCGCCATCCCCCGAGAGCTGGAGGAACGAACGATCGCAGCGCGGCGAGCCACACACACCTCGTCTCGCGCCACTCGGAGTAGGTCCAGACGGCGGTCTGACTCGAGAGTCTTAAAAAAAAAAAAAGCATCTTCGCACACGAACGGAGACCGAACCCACGGAAGGAACTGGAATATACTAACTCGGAACGGAAGGTCGGCTCGCACTCCCGGAGATCTCCCGGAGCAGAGCGGCAACTCGCCGAGCCGAAGTTTTGCTGTCCTCGTGATGGGCACGCGCTAAAGCTGCCGGCGCAGGGGAACTTTCCGGGTCTGCTGTCTCGTGCGGGTACGAGAGGAAAGATCATCGCATTTCTGGAACGTGTCGGGACTACCGGGGACCTGCGTCGGTTTTCGGGACTACAGTGGGATAGTGAATTCTCCTCTGGCCACCCGCGCGGGTCTGGGGCGGGAGAGGAGAGCTCCGCTCGGGCTGATCGGTGGTTCGTGATGGAGGGGAAATGAGTGCGGGATTCTAAGAGAAGAGCACGGGCACACACCGCACCAACAGGTACGGATGCGTCTTTTTACACGAGTCACTTTCACACGGACACACACGATTGTCGGGGTCCGCTCTGTAGATTTATACACACACTTGTTAAAACTACACGGGGTGGGTCAGAAATGGCAGAAATAGGATGAACTAACTGAACAAATTCAGATCCAATTTCAGCATTGATATTGACACAATTTACACGCATGGGCTTCTCCCGAGAGTGCAAGCTTTTCCCCCGCTGCCTCCGTGAGAACGGTGGGACCTCGCGCCCTGGTGAAACTTCAGCGGCTGAACGCGTTTCATGAGCGCGCCTCATACCCCACCCGGAACCACACACGGTCTCGGTAACCGGGATGGAATAACTGCGGAGCTTTATAATAATTTAATGGCGCGCTGATGGCGCGCGCGGTAGGTCTGGTGCCGTTTTTTTGGAGGGGAGAAAGTGTCCGCGTGCGGTGGAGCGGCTCGCACGCGCAGCTGAATCTCCAGAGTGAAGG
>NW_026910837.1:0-17876 GCF_963854185.1 Sardina pilchardus | reverse complement strand
TTTTTCTTTTACAAATGCGTTTTGCATTTATCACTGCAGTGTGAAACTGGCTGCAATAGTGTCTGATCATTGAGGACTGTGTTTGTTAAATGACAACTAATAGCATTTTTACAAATATGTGTATATGTTTTGACTGAGGTGTGTATGTTTTGACTGAAGTGTGTATGTTTTGACTGAAGTGTGTTTGTTTTGACTGAAGTGTTTCATTTTGCAAAGAATCTAGGAATTATGCAAACTGAGTGTGGCGTTTGGATACCTGTGCTTAAATTTTGTTAAAAAGAACTCGGTTTGAAAAATTGTGTGTAAGCAATTGAAAAAAACTGTAATACCAGGTGGTTAAGGCAGCAGGGGAACCATCAAGCATAAAGGCTATACATTGACGGACACACTTCTTCTGCAAACCCCCCCCCCCCCCCCCTCCCTTTGCCCCCCCACTCCCCTCTCTCTTTTCCCTCCCCCTCCCTCTCTCTCTCTCTCTCTCTCTCTCTCTCTCTCTCTCTCTCTCTCTCTGTTGGAGGCTGAGGGCTGTGGCGGTGACAGGCTTGGTTGTAGTGAATGTACAGGTCTCGGTGGGCAGGGCTCTCTGTTGCCTCTCATCTCTAATTGAATGCCTCTCCTGACAAATGGACTGTTGAAACTACACCTGCAATGCACCATTAGGCGCTGGTCTGCTCTGCCAATGACTGTGTGTTTCCTGTGCGTGTGTGTGTGTGTGTGTGTGTGTGGTTTTTTTTTGTGTGTGTGTGTGTGTGTGTGTGTGTGTGTGTATTTGGATACGGGGAGGCTGTGGATGTGAGAGGAATGTTGGGTACTTATGTGCTTTGTGTGGGTGAGAGCATGCAGTGATTGGTGTGTGTGTGTGTGTGTGTGTGTGTGTGTGTGTGTGTGTGTGTGTGTGTGTGTGTGTGTGTGTGTGTGTGTGTGTGTGTGTGTGTGTGTGTGGCAGCATTATTTTAATATATCAGATTGAGGACAGGCTTTTGTGCAGGAGCTCTCTTTGCATGTTAATGCACTGTACAGTACCTGTGGGTGTGTTGATGGACGAGTGTGGACGAGTCTCATTGCATGGCCGCCAGAGATAATGTTGGTGTGTGCGTGTGTGCGTGCGTGCGTGTGTCTGTCTGTATTTGTGTGTGTGTGTGTGTGTGTGTGTGCATGTGTGTGTACTCATACTTGAGGGTTTACAGGTATGCATATACTTGATATATGTCAGTCTTGCCGTATGAGTGCTTGAGTGTGTGTGTGTGTGTGTGTGTGTGTGTGTGTGTGTATGTGTGTGCGTTTGTGTGTGTGTGTGTGTGAGAGAGGGAAAGAGAGAGATGGAGAAATTCCCAGCAGTGTTAGCCGAAGCTCTGGCTTGTCGGAACACTGATAATGGGTTTGGACTTACGCAATGCTGCAGCCGCTGCCTCTCCCTATAACTCTGAGTCTCTCTCTTCCCTCCAGCCTCCCACCTGTAGGTTAAACGCAATCAGCTCTGCACCACTCCAGAGAGACACAGAGAGAGAGAGAGAGAGAGAGAGAGAGAGAGAGAGAGAGAGAGAGAGAGAGAAAGAGTGAGAGAGGGGGGGGGGGGGTGGAGGGAGGGGTGCACTCACCTCTGTGCAAGGCTATTCCTATCATTCTGCTTTACAAGATATGTCACATTTACAGGGAGAGAGAGAGACAGAGAGAGAGCGAGAGAACAATAGGTTGACTCAGGAATCTTTTCTCAACATTTAAAAATCTACAGCTGAAGTGCAATGGAGTAACCAAACCGCTGCAGACCACGGAAGACTTAAACACAGACACATAACCACACAGATGCTGAAAAAAAAAAAACTATCCAACAGAGTAATGGCCTATTTTATTCTGCATTCAAACAAAATCTTTGGCTATTTTTACCTGCTTGGTGATTCTGCCCACAAAGCATTTCAGCAGCTAAATCTCCAAGAGGACCTCACTGCTGTATAAACAACTGGTGTCTGATCCGCTCACAACACTCCACCACACCTTTTAAATTAATCTGCCTAGTATCGTCATTTCCAACTGACCATATATGAAATGGATATGATACTATACGATACAAAGCTTCACTCTGTGGAATTTAGAGGTGTTTTTCAGGTTGTTTATTATTATGACCGCCGCTAGCGTAGCTAGCGAAGCGGTCATATAGTTGTTGTCAAAGTTTTTTTTTTTTTTTTTCCGTCATCGGTTCTGAATTTTTGGTCAACGATTCCCGGGACACCGTAACACCGGGGCACATGAAACTTGGTGGGCATGTAGCCCCAGTAGACTTGTACGGAAAAATTTCGTTTCGTCCCCGGGGGGTCACTCCCCCCCGCGCTGCCCCCGCCCGAAGCCCAAAAATTGCAGTTTTTCCTACATAACTACCTGAACCGTGGCACCGAGGATGACAAATTTTTTATTGTATGTTGGTCTCAAAAGCTCGGATCAACTTAGCTTATAACCAGTAATTTGTGATTTGCACCCCCATGGTAAAAATTGAAAATGTAATGTAATATTGCTTTAATTGCCCGTATCTTCAGGTGAGATGCTATGAACTGCACCAAATTTCATGTGTATGATTAACCTGACACCCTCTGGGAGTCTGCCAAGTTTTGTGGAATTTCATCCATGGGGGGCTATAATAAATGTATTTATGTGTGCATTTAGTGAATGGTCCCTCAACGTGGCTGTTCTACACTGAAGGCTAGGATGTCCCGTGCCCCATGTAGCTGTGTCACTGGCCACCCCCGTAGCTACCCTGTGCTTACCAAATAAATCAATTATGTATTTATTACGATTTTATATTATGAGAACGTCAAAAGCAGAACTAATGCAACAACGTTCAAACACTGCAGCCTGCTGCCACTGGTGTGTGGCGCTGGCGCTGCTCAGTGAGTGATAGATCAGATCAGAGAGAAGAAGACAAACGAAGAAGATGGAGTTCAGTTCCGAATGGCGGCCATATTGGAATTTTCTTTACTGTCGCTAGTTTCACGCTACTTGATTTCTCATGTTGCAGTAAGCTAAACGATTTCATCTCTTACGTGACTTGTTGTTCTTGCACGTAACTGTGTAACCGTCAGACTGATAAAGAAGTTGGTAAATGTCTTTACGTTTAGAAACGATCAAGCAAACTCATCCAAGCAGATGCGAATAGCCTACAATGTCAGTACTCAAACCACCAGTAGCAGGCTTAGGACTAGGTAAGTAAAACATCTCTTCTCTAATATCTCTACTATTTTCATTTTAAAAACTGTATTTAAAGCGTAATTCTAGCCAACACCTGTTTCCAAAATGTATTTATAGAGTCTGTACATGTGGTCCCTAGCTTGGTTTGTCCGAAAATTAAGTGGACATATCCTTTAGAAGTGTTTACTTTAGGCGCTAGTTAGCATGTAACAGCATCTGAATTAATGAACTGGCATGGTGCATTTATACCTGACGATCTCTTTCAAGTAATTTAAATAAAAAACAGACCTCATGGTTAGTATTTATAGAGTCTGTACATGTGGTCCCTAGCTTGGTTTGTCTGAAAATTAAGTGGAAATATCCTTTAGTAGTGTTTGTACTCTAGGCGCCAGTTAGCATGTAACAGAATGTGAATGAATGAACTGGCCCCTAGCATGGTGCATTTATACCTGACGATCTCTTTCAAGTTATTTGAATAAAAAACTGACATCATGGTTAGTATTTATAGAGTCTGTACATGTGGTCCCTAGCCTGGTTTGTCTGAGAATTAAGTAGAAATATCCTTTAGAAGTGTTTGTACTCTAGGCGCTAGTTAGCATGTAACAGCATCTGAATGAATGAACTGGCCACTACAGTATGGTGCATTTGTACCTGACGATCTCTTTCAAGTCATTTAAATAAAAAATGGATATCATGGTTAGTATTTGTAGAGTCTGTACATGTGGTCCCTTGCTTGGTTTGTCTGAAAATTAAGTGGAAATATCCTTTAGAAGTGTTTGTACTTTAGGCGCTAGTTAGCATGTGCCAGGTGTCATACCATTGCAGTAATCATCTCACTAAATACGTCTTTTCATATCCAATCTGTTCAACAGAGTTTGCCAGTCAGACCACTACCTTTGCCAGCACCACCACCCAGCAAGCTTTATCAACTCCAGCCATGCCGGTAAATACAGTGCCTATTGACAGCCTACACACCCCTGTTCAAATGCCAGTAGCTTTTCATTGTTAAATCCTGTTGTTCTTAAATGTGTTATTGTGTTTTGGAAAGGTATTGCATTACATTACTCCTCACCTTTTGCTTTAGTAGAAAACATGTTGATGGTAGTGAAAAGGTAGTAAATTCAGCTCAATTGCTATTTTAGTACATCATTTTCATTATTATGGCCATAAATAAGGCCAATTAGAAGCTGGTGGGTAAGCGGCAAAAGGGTGGCCCTTTATCTGGAGCCGCTTCTGAGCCGCCGGTGGAACCCAGTTCGGCGCCGAAAGCGTCAAAGCCATGACATGAAACATTCGGACAAACCACAAGCAGCAATCCTGCGAGTTTGACATTCTGATTAGTTGACGCCGAACCGTGTCATAGCTCATTACCATAAAGTTAACTGAGGCTCAACCTTTTTTTGACGCCTGTGAAGCTCATGAAGCCACGCCCACGCCCAGAACTCTTTTGACGCCGGTAACGCCGACTCTCCATAGAAAATGAATGATTTCCAGCGCTCTTGACGCTTTTGACAGTCTTGGTCTGAACGCACAGTTACTGTTAAAATGGCGTAACTGTTAAATTCCAATATAGTGAGTAGGCTATTGGCAAAACCGATTGCCATTTTTATGTTGAGTAGGCAGGGGGCTCAGTTTAAAAAGTAACTAAGTTCGCACACACACATCAACAGATTCACACGCACAGATAAACACACTTCCACGGATTCCACACACACACACACACACACACACACACATGCGCACACATGCACATTCACACACACAGACAGACACACACACATCTTTATACAAGCAAACTCACACATGCACACACTCATACACATGAGCTGCAAGAGTAGGAGATATATACATACAGTATATTGCACAAATCGGAGATACAGGAAAGTTGACAAGCGTAATTCGTTTTGGAGAGAATGTGCAGACCTGAGCGGCGGTCATATTGTGTACCGCTATGCGGTGCATCTAGTTTTTTTTGGAATGACCCATAGTGTCTATTTGTTTGCAAAATGTAGTACATACTGTATTCATCCTAGGTAGCCATATTCTACTGCCTTTCATTCTATACTTACTGTTTTTTTGTTATTCTTTTATGTTTTAATTGTTTGAGTGTTGTACTTTGAGAGCAACTATAACCGGAGTAAAATTCCTTGTCCCTTTATGAGACAGATATGACACCATACAGTATAAAGCTTCAGTTGGCGGTATTTAGGGATGTTTATTTTTCCCCAGAGCGCCTCAGTCAGTGTTGAAGTGACGTGACATAGTGACGTGTGTTGGTGAAGCGGGGTTTCCCGGCGGGAGCGGCGGGACAGCAGGGGAATGCTCCTGGGAGCGCGCGGAGAGACCACAGGTACAGGAGAGGACATGACCTCACGCCGAGAGACCGTCAGCTGACCTCACACAGCGGGGGACAGTAACGGAGGATGACACCAGAACAAACAAAGAAGGATGAGGAGAAGGAGGGAGAGGGAGGTGTGTGTGTGTGTCTGTATGTGTATGTGTGTGTGTGCGTGTGTGTCTGTGTGTGTGTGTGTGTGTGTCTGTATGTGGGGTAGCAGGTGAGAGCGAGAGAGAGGGTCATGCTAGATACATCGAAGTCTTGGTTCCTTCACACAAGGCTGGTCACCCCCACCCCCACACACTCATGCACACCACCAAGATCTGTCAGGTTACCTTACGAAGACTAAAATAAAAACGGGGTTGATTCGTGGAGTGTCTGATGTTTCACAAAACCATCAGCTTTCTCTCTCTCTCTCTCTCCCTCTCTTATACACACACCCTTCCATCTCTCTCTCTCTCTCTCTCTCTCTCTCTCTCTCTGTGGTTGGCAATAACATCACATGCGGCTGCGGTTCGCCTTCTTATAAGAGTCTGCAGCTTGTGAATATTTAATGGCAAACCAAAACAGCTTGATTATTCAGTCACTTAGCATGAAGAGTGACATCCCAACACACCCATAAATATTTGATGCACTAGACAAATAAAACCCCTCACATGGTATCAGGGAGCTAAACTGGTCTCTCCACACAGCTGTACCTAAGCGACTGGAAGAGGATCTTCCTCCTCCTCCTCCTCCTCTTTCTTCTCCTCCTTCTTCTTCCTCTTCTTCTTCTTCTCTTTCTTCTTCTTTTTCTCCTCCTTCTGTAAATTCTTTGGTCATGGTTTGTGCTTTTTAGCTTTTCCGTCGCTCCGTCCGTGCTATAGTGAATACAGTAATGTAAACGTTAAAGTCCTTCTTTTATTTATTCCAGCCTATTTGTTTTGGACCCCGAGAGCCGCGGCAGAGTTTATTATCCGCGCGCTGCATGTTGCGGAGAGCAGATGATAAGCTGGAAATTGAGCGAGCTTGTGACACTAATAAGCAAACTCGCTCGCTGACCACATGCTAAGTTCGGGCAGTTTTAGGCCTTGTTAGTATGACACCCCGGGTGAGAGCGAGTGACGCCATGCTGTTTGGTGCATCACAAACACACACACACACACACACACACACACATGCTGCACGTGGGTTTCGCCGCGCTCCACCGTAGCGTTAGCAAACCAGAGAGGAGGAAACTGAGAGGGAGAGAAAACAACAGCCATGTTAGAGAATGGCATCTTTGGGCCGGGGGTAGATCAGTCTCCACGATTGTCTCGTAAGGAGAAGAGCAATAACCATTTCCAAAACAAAGTAAACAACTTTGAGCTCTGAACGATTTATTTATTTATGTATTTATTTACTTTTTAAAAAGAGAGAGATGTTTATTAAACTGGCATCACGATTAAAAATATGGGACTATTCACCACAGCAGGTCAACTGGATCAGCCAATTAACATCCCATCTATCAAATCACGTCGGAAAGCAAATAATAAAATTCACTCATTAACCGTCCTCCTGCTGAGAAAATATAGTTTATTAGCTTCACACTTTATTTGGGTGACAGCCAGTTCACTTTCAACCGGTTATGTGCTTTGCTAATGCTGGAACATTTGCTTTAGCATTAAAATTAGAAGACTATTAAATGTGATTATGAATCCTTTATTACGTCTTTTAAATGTTTGATTGCTTCAATGAGAGCTCAGGTTGTACAGCTCTGCATGCAAAAGCGAACACACATACGCGCGCACACACACTCACAGACTTTCGCTTGCACATTTGTAGACACACACTCTCTCACACTCATGAATATCTATGTTTTTCTTTCTTCCTCTCTCACCCTCTGTCTCTATCTATCTCTACCTACACACACACACACACACACACAGAGAGAGAGAGGCAGACATCTGAGGCTATAAGTAAAAATCCGGCCAAGTATTTCATACGACCATTTCGTAAACCAGCTCATCCTAATTAGCGGCCAGGTATATCAGATAAATAGTTATATCACCTTTGATAAGTGCACAGGTAGAAAGAATATATGGCAGGACTTTTACTGGGCAAAATTACACACACGCACACTTTCACACATATACTGTAGACACTGACTGAGAAATAGAGAAACATAAAGGAGGACTTCTACTGAGCTGACACAGAGTGGGTCTCCCCCTAACAGCTCTCCTCTCAGTTCAAACAAACATGTGCTCCAGTGTAGCCTTGTGAACACTACTCTTTCTCCTCCTCCTCCTCCTCCTTCTCCTCCTCTTGCACCCCAAATAACAGCCTGGGGGGATACGGTCCACAGACCCGAGCAGCCCAGCTCTCCTGTGATACAATTACCGTTTAGAGCCACGCACCAGTGCAACCACTCCTGATTCAACCCAGACCAGGCCAGACATTTGACCCACTGCAGTCTGATCCCCCAAAAACACTTGTCTCCCCCTCAAACCCCCCCCCCCACCGCAACCTCTCCCCTTTTTCCTTTTTCGGAGCGAGCTGAAGGGCCGTAATTGGCCGTGGCGTATCCCAGATCGTTGTCTCTAATCGAATTGTGTGACTGGCTCCCGCGGAGAGGAGCCCGAGCCTCTGCCTGCGCGGCCGTGTTTTCATAAGGGGGGGCCCCGGCCGGCTAGAGCTAGGATATTTAATTCCCCGATTATTTATCTGACCCCGTTATTTAATTAGCTCGGGGCGATGTGGCGGTGTTAAAGCCAAACACGCGTCTAGTCTCGCCCTCTCTCTCTCTCACTCTCTTTCTTTTTCTCTTTCTTTCTCTCCATTTCTTCTGCCTCACACCTTTCTCCGTGGGCCTCCCTCCCCGTGGCTGGGACTGTTGACATTTGTGCAGCCGTACGAGCGCATCGCTGGGGGGGACAGGAAGGTAAACACGGCAGAGCTTCGCGCCCCCCCCCCCACCTCTCCCCTCCACCCCGACGACTCAAAGGAGGTGGATGGGGTCTGGGCAGGGGTGGAGGAAAAACAGATATTAGCCCCCAGTCATTTGTTGAAGCAACAGTCAGATGTTTAGCCTACGATTTTACTCAAAGTCTCCGCTAAGCGATATGTCATTTGTATGGTTGGCTTTTTCTTACTGTATGCACAAGTGGGACCCATTACCATTACACGCTGGGGCAATTTGGCCTCAAAGTCGGCAATTACACCATTTTACAACTGACACTGACATGCTGTACCACCAGCAGCAGTTTAGTTTACACTGAAAGACAGCAAACAAAATGTATACACAGGCACACCTACACACATAAATTCAAACACACACACACACACACACACACACATACACACACACAGACATACACACTCACTCAAACACACACACACACACACACACACATTTACACACACACATCTGAGAGACAGGGAACATGAGAAAGCAAACATAAAACAGAAACAAAAGAGGAAGAAGAGAAGCATTGTAAACGCGGCGTTTCATGTAGCCAAGCGCTAACGCGGCGTCACGTGCTTCGCCGGGTGTCCCACCCCACCGGGGCCGTCCTCCTGCGCGGCACGCCGGTATGCAAATGCAATTAGGATGCCTTTATCTCTTCAAAAGCTGCCGGATGAAAGGGAGGCTGACTTGACCCGGCGCAGATCACATCTCCAGGCACTCGCCCGGCAACAGAATACAAATGTTACCGCATTAACCTAGCGCTGGGAAGGACCCGGGGAGGGAGAGAGCAGGCAAAACGGGAGGGGATGGAGAGAGAGAGAGAGAGAGAGAGAGAGAGAGAGAGAGAGAGAGAGAGAAAGAGATGATGGATGGATGGATGGATGGATGGATGGAGGAGAGCAAGATGGTAGAGAGAGAAAGACAGAGAAACTAGGATAGATAGATAGATACAGTAGAAAGGCTTACGATAGATAGAGAGAAAACAACAGTGGATGATATGAAGGGAGTGAATGATTCAGGATGAGTAGAGTGGAACAAGAGTAAATGAGAGGAAGTAAACAAGTGAGGGGAAACACTTGCTTTGAAAAATAAATAAATAAATGTGAGAATAGGAGGGCAAAAAAAAATAGCTTTTGTCTGCACAGTAAATCATATCGGCGATGAATGCTAATTCGAGGGCGCGTGATGGATGTGGTAATTGTTGGGCGAAGCGGCGAGGCCGCTCGGAGAGGGGGATGGCGGGGGGGGGCAGGGGGGGGGTGGTGGCCCCCTCTGATGGAGTGCCGCGTCAGCAGAGCCGTGCGACCGACGTCGGAGTCAAGAGCCCCGCGGGAGCTCGCGTTGTGGTGCCGACGATGCAAATGCGTGCGCTTGGAATGTGTGGCGTGGTCAGTGGCACTGTGGGTTCACCTGAACCTGAAGTCCCAGGGAGAGGGAGGGGGAGGGGGGTGGGGTTAGACCTCCGCTGCCGCGGGTGTTGCTGTGGCCGTCGCCGCCGCTGTTTGGCAGGGCCATCCAGGTGATCCATAGCTCCAGGCCCCGTGGCTCCCAAGGTGATGAAGACATTTAGAGCCGCGCCTGTAACAACAACAGGAGCGCTGGAAGCAGGGCAGAGTCTCATTAATGATAAAATGTGTGTGTGTGTGTGCATGTGTGTCTGCAAAGTCTGTACGTTATGGTTATGGTTATAGTTATTTAGCAGATGCCTTTGTCCAAAGCGAATATATGTGAGTCATATACAGCATGTGTGCACTTGTACAGCACGTCTGCTCAAACAGACTGCATACAGTAGAAGCTCAGGCACTGAGAAGTCGATCCGCTGTTTCAATACACTGTATTTCACAAAATGTGCGGGAGGAGGACTTTTTTTTTTACAACAGTGAAAACACGTATTGGCAGACAGGCCACATCTGGTTGTCTATTCAGGCGGGTGAGAATGCAGGTCTGTCGAGCTGAAGAAGGTCACTTCTCCGACTTGGAAGGACAAAGGGCCCTGCAAGTGCTGGAGGTCGCCCTCGATGAGTGCACCGCTCTCATCCCCATTCACTGCACAGAAGAGCACCTGGGAAGACCACAATGGCCGCTTTGTAGACGATACCTTTTAATCCAAAGACATTCTTGCTTTTCAAAAAAGTACCGTCATTAATGTCAGATATGATGATACCCTACTCGTGTTTTTTTTTTTTTTTTTCTGTTTCGTTTTAGTTCAGCATTAGTTAGGTCGTTTCCTGAGTTGCCGAGACAAAGGTCACCGTCAGCGTATATGGCAGTTAATTAAGTCTGAGCCGCCGAGGGTGAAGACAGTAAAAAGTGGACTCGGGTAAACACTTGTTTCCTGCTCTTAGGTAAAAGCCCCTGCTGACACAAATGATGATAGCAGGGTGTCTTTCCACAGTGTTGTGAAGAGAGAAGGAGAGAAAGAGAGAGAGATATAGACGGTCTCGCTCACAGAGGTGTAGCCTATTAACTTTGGCTCCCATTATCTAAATGTTAATGGGCTTTTCTTGTGACACAAACCGGCATTTATCTGCCTCCGAAATGAACCCGTCCTCGCTCGCCGATATTCTTGGCACAGAAATATGGTATTAATTAGATTTATTGTGCTGTACAGAACGGCTCTCGCCCAACTCCCCACTCACACCCCGACTCAGACTCAACCCCACACCTCCACACACACACACACGCACACGCAGACGCAGACACACTCCCCTCCTCGAGCTCCAACCTCTCCGTTTTTCTCTTCACACATCACTTTTTCTTTTTAGTTTCCTCATCCCCCCCATCTGCCCGCTCTCCGATCGCCCTCCTCTCTTGCCTCCTTCGTTCCACGCTGCGGTCGAAGATGGATGGCGCTCCCAGAGGAGAGGCAGGAATGACAGGCCGGAATTCTCGCGCTTTTCCCGAAGTGTTCGCCGACACCAGCGGATCGGAACGACAGCGGGGTCAGGAAGATGCTGGAAGGTATCAGGAATTGGGGGTGGTGGGCTCATGCATGTCAGAGCTGAATGTTTGCATTTGTGTATAAGTGTGTGTGTGCACAACTCTCTGTGTGTGTGTGTGTGTGTGTGTGTGTGTGTGTGTGTGTGTGTGTGTGTGTGTGTGTCTGTGTGTGTGTGTGTGTGTGTGTGTGTGTGTGTGTGTTTGTGTATGTGTGTGTGTGTATGTGTGTGTATGTGTGTGTTTTTGTGTGTGTATGTGTGTGTGTGTGTGTGTGTTTGTGTAAGGGTGAAGGCAAGGAAGCATACATCACCCTAACAGCCCACGTCATCTCCGTCACACACACTTCTTTAAATAAATACACAGAGAAGCGCTTGGGAGTAAGGTGGGAGAGTAAGTGTGTGCGTGTGTGTGTGTGTACGTGCATGTGTTTGTGTGTGTGTGTGTGAGTCAGGCATGGCTTCTGGCCACTCTGGCCTAAATGCACTCCTATAAATCCCCAGTCACTCCTCTGCATCTCTGCTCAGTTTTAGCCTGACACTGTGCCTGGACCTCGCTGCTGGTTTCCATCCCCGACTCGACATGACTTACGCTCGCCTCGCTCAGGGCAAGTTAAGGGAGACCAGGTTTTCCTCTTCTTTTTTCATTCCTTTCCTTTCCTTTTTCTTTTTTTTTTTAAACAGGGGCCACACCTCAACTGCCTGACTGCTTTGTCGGGATGGCAAGACTCCCCCCCCCACACACTTCTCAATGGCCGACTTTTTTCTTTTTTTTTTGATGGGCCCGAGACATTCTGCACACTTAGTCTCTGACCTGATTTCTCCATTCGGGGAAAAGGAACTCGGAAAGCCCCGGTGTTGCCATGAATAAAATAATAAGAGAAGGAGTAACCAAACAAACGATATACACTCTCATCCCCATCACACTTGCCGTTGTCCTAGTCCTACAGTATAATCAGGGGCATCAGCCATTCGGCTAACCGCACGGGACACATTACAGAGACACGCATTTGCCAAATATTTGACCGCGGTCATATCTCTGAGCTTCTTTATAAAGTCAGACCCGTTAGGAGAGCGAGATAAAGACGTCTCATGTGGCCTGTCTTTTTCCCCCTCTCGTTGTTATTCAGCATGTCGGCCTATTTAGCCGTGAACATTCCGACCACTCCGCGATTAAATTATGAAGGATGTCTTCTTTATCCTCCTCATTATGCACACCCACTTCACACACCTCTCACGCGCGCTACCCCACAAAGTGGGGGGGGAATCATATATAAATATATATATTATAAATGAGGAAAAGGAATGGAACGTGGTTGCCAGGGAGACCTTTGTTGAATGGCGTGTAGCGTTAGCGCGTTAGCAGACGGAGCCTTAGCCTGTAGGTACAGAGGGATTTAAGGAGATTTGAGGAGAGAAGCGGAGGCTGCGCTTGCGATAAGGCAGGGGGGAAAAAAATCCGTTCTTAACACGGACGAGAACGGCAGGGATTGAGCCGGAGGAGCGGCGAAATGTGTGTTTGTTAGAAAGTGTATGTGTGTGTGTGCGCCTGTTTTTATATGTGTGTGTATGTGTGCACACACGTGTGTGTGTGTGCGTGTGTGCGTGTCGACAGGATTCATCCCAGGATGTTTGCTTTTCTCTCAGCGTGTGTGTGATTTGACTTCCATCGTCGCTCTATTCAAAGCGCATACATCAAACTCCAAAGCCATAAAATAATTAAGACAAACTCCAGAGGATTTTGGCTCTCCCTGCCGTATGGGGAGCCCAACTCCGAGCTTGTCAAAGAGTCTTACTCATAAGGTGCTTCCGTTAAATCGCCTCACTTCGAGCCTCGATTTGTGAAACAAACATACAGCATATGACCAGGAAATCTCCTAAATATGTTCCACAAATTAGCACACTCTCAACACAGGCCGATTTCGCTATCAGGCTCCCATCCATTTCTGAACATGAAAAAAAGAAGGAAAAAAAAAATACAAGTTAAAAAAAAAAAAAAAAAAAAGCTCCATGAAAATAATTTCAGCACCGCAGTCAATCCAATCACCCGGAGATTACATTAACATTTCATTTTCCATAATTACAAGGAAATATATCATATGACACAGATCAGCATGTGAATTTGTGTTCTGTAATGACTCGAATTTACATCAAAGCCCCCAATGATTACTGGGCATGTTGCATAGCAAGACTGGGAGACTGACTAATGAAATGAGCTGTTCTGATATTTATGGGGGTTAAATAGAAGCTTTAATTTGGCAGAGAAGCACACACATTCCTGTGAGTTTCTGTTTATTTCCATTTCCAAGCCCTTTGCCTACTCTCATCTCCACCACCCTTCAGTTGCTGTGATTTTTAGGCACTGTTAGGAAAGGAAAGAGAGAGGGAGGGAGAGAGAGAGAGAGAGAGAGAGAATGCAGTCTTCGTGTTTACCATGACAGGCTGTGGAGGAGATTGGGTTAGACAGACTGTACTTTTCCCAATAAGTCGGGCCTGTCTAAAAATGTCTTCCTTCTCCCCGTCTCTCTGCAGAGGGTCCAGGGTTCCCTGCGAGGTCCAAATAAGTGGCGACACAACTTTGAGGCGCCGCCTGCCGCCGAAGACTCCTCCACTGAGAAACTTCTCTCTTCTTGGATTTTCCTCCCCCACTCCCTCTCTCTTTCTCCCTTTGTGTCTCTTTTCTCTCATCTCTCTCTTGTTTAGTTGTGTGTGTGTTTGTGTGTGCTTGTGTGTGTGTGTGTGTGTGTTTTTCTTTTTCTCTCTCTCTTTTCCATCTTGTCACTTTTTCTTCCTAAATTTCCAATTATCTCCCGCCCTCAGACGGGTTATGTCCCTTTGTAAAGCACTGCCAGTTCACGGCTCCTCTCAGAGCCCTCGCTGCTTTGTTGTCAGGAAGTCTGCTAATGGTCCTGCTCTGACCCTCTCTGAGCATGTGCGGCCTCCACATCTCTCTCTCTCTCTCTCTCTCTCCCCTCTCTCTCTCTCTCTCTCTCTCTCTCTCTCTCTCTCTCTCTCTCTCTCTCTCTCTCTCTCTCCCCTCTCTCTCCCTCTCTCTCTCTCTCTCTCTCTCTCTCTCTCTCTCTCTCTCTCTCTCTCTCTCGTTGTGTTCCTTTGCTGTTCCTGCGCTGCTGTGATTCACACACACACACACACACACACACACACACACACCACACACACACACACACACACGAGAGATGTGTTTTTTAACACGTCGTCATTTTTTTCCCCTCAGTCCAAACAAGTCAAGGGAAATAAAGAAAGAATGAAAGAAAGAAAGAAAGAAAGATGGAAGGGAAAAAAATGCATCAGAGCCATCAAACAATGCAAAGTGTAAATGCTTCAAAAGAGGTCAGAGGGTTTCCAGAACATGCCAGGCTTTCTCTCTCCTCTCTCTCTCTCTCTCTCTCTCTCTCTCTCTCTCCCTCTCATTTTAGACTTAAAAGAAAAATGCCCACCCTCCTCCCCTTCATTCCCCCATGGTTTCTTTCCCCCACTGACTTGACACAACGACCTGTTAACAGTAAAGGGTTTTATCGCGGAGTGTGAGCAAAGAAGAGGATGATTATACCACATGACGTTCAGGTTGAAATGTCAAGTTAGACCCCCCGACATCGATCTTACACTTTCGACGTTTCTTTTTTTTTTTTCCCTGTGTGTTCTCTTTTTGTCCCAAAGAGCAAGGGCCCTCCACAGCTGGGGATGACGGGAAATTATGTTCCGAGAATTAATCTGACAAGGAGCACATTCACAGTACATAACATCAAAGGTCAGGTCTATCAGGAAAGCAAGCATGTCGTCTGCCAATCCCAGGTGTTTTCTTACCGGCAATCATTTGTTTTCCTAATGAAAATCACATGGCATTCAATATCAATCTGATTCAATCAATTAGTATTTGCTACGTGGCAAGATCAACAATCACTCACTCCATGTCCCGTTTAGCCACTAATCAGGCGACATAATTGTTTTTTATGAAGGCACTCACTCAGGTATTGGCCTGTCACTTTTTATAACTTTATAACTGTGTGGTGTCGAGAGAAGGCAGGGAACAGATGCCAGGGATTGTTTTTCATGCCATTAGTGTTAAATTACATTCAAATAATAGTTTTATAGATGTGTAACCAGTATGCTATATTTATTTTAGGAACATTTATAAACATATTACAGATAGTATGGGTTCATGGTGATAATATGTAACTAGACACACATACACTATTAAGTCACATTTGCTGAAATTATCGAGTTCATCACACTTACTGTACTTGTGCTTTACAAATAAACTTTTTCTCTCATACTCTCCTACTGTACTTTATAAATCAGGAACTCTTTGTCCAAAATATGAAATAAAGACAATGTCTCAAAAAACAGACAACGGTAGATGGAAGAACAGGGAATGTCCGACTGTATATGGAGGGAACTGGTCTATAGAGGGAAAGAACATAAGAGGTATAGAGAGAGTGAGGGAGTGAAGGGGAGGAAGGAGAAGGGGGTGAGCTGATTGAAATCGTGGCCCGAGGAACGATAAGAATACTCCCATTTTCTCTTGACAGATAATGGAATGATACCTGACATCTGATTGGATCTGCCACCTGAACTTCTGTCCAGGGCCCCGGCGCTGAGCTGTGCTGTCAAGCTGTCACAAGCCCAGCTTCCTGTCCGGTCCAGGGGAACGCCATCCAGAGGAAGGGAAGAGGAGGGGGGGAGGAGGGGGAGGGTCTGCCTGCAGCAGTGTGAGCAGCCCAAATGAAGAGGGTCGCTGGCACACAGACATACCTCTTGTCCCGCGCCCAGCACCCCACTCTGGGCCCCCGAGCCACCACTCAGACTGACCAGCAGGGGACAGGGGGAATGAATGGACTCAGCTACAGTACCCGTCAGAGAAGCGCCATCAAGTAGTTATAGCAGAATCAGATATATTTTAATATATATTACCGTCAATACAGAGAGCATAAATGAAAAAGATTTAAATATTTTTAATTGCTGGTATCTTGAGATGAAGAGGCACACAGAAAAACGTCTTGTCCCATGCCCAGCATCTCACGCTGCGCCCTGGTTAAATCATTTTAATTGCTGGTATCCTGAGATTTTTAAAGATATAACGTTTTAATGTTTTAAGAGATAACGTTTAAGTGTGCATATAGTATTTTAGATAATAGAAATTTGAGTTAGCGTCCCACTGTATCATCCACAGAGATGCAGTGTGTTGCATCTCGACTGAATAACATTAACCTCTTCTGAACCCTGAACCACGGACAAAACCACTTCACAGACAGCACCCTAGTCCTCCATATGATCCCTAGCTGCTAGCGGCAACATCATCTTTCTCCTCTTAATTCAATATAGAGGCTAGCTCTACATGACAAATGTAACCCACAATGACAAAAAAAAAAAAACAAGACAGCACAACAAGACTGTGGCTGGGTATTGCAAGATTGACAACACTTTCATGCACCGAAGAAATATATGGACAGTGAGACTTCATTTGCATTTAAATGTACCTTTCCTATTCATTGATTTTAACATTTTTTAAAACACTTGAACGCTCGGGAAAGAGACTTCAGAGAAGAGAGAAATCAATGGGTTTGAGTGTGTAGGCAAGAGCACTCATAGAGTTGAGTCTTTGTGAAGCCAAAGGCATCTTGTGCAAATGCTTTACTGTATGGGCACAGAGACATACAACCTCTATCAATCTGTCAATACAGTCTGCAGACATTTTACGTCCTAAGATCCTCATGCACCACGGGAGAGAGAGAGAGAGAGAGAGAGAGAGAGAGAGAGAGAGAGAGAGAGAGAGAGGGAGAGAGAGAGGGATAGAGAGAGAGAGAGAGAGAGAGAGAGGGGAGAGAGAGGAAGAGAGAGGGAGGGGGATAGAGAGAGAGGAAAAGAGAAATGTCATGATCTACTGTACCATTCCAGTGACGGATTGAGTGTCCTTCAGGGAGAGGTGGAGGGGTGGAGGGGGTGGGGGGGGTAGAACGAGGAGGGTCAGGGAATTAATAGAAGATGAAAAATTAGTGCACAGATTGAAAACTACGGCCGTGAATCAAAGCGGATCCAGACGGAGCACGACACCTCTGCTGACACCGTTGCTTTAAGACCCGGCCAGCCTCCGTTCCGCCACACATCTCTACACACACATCTCAACAGTCACACCGGCGTTGACGTGGCCATTGTTGTTGTTTTTTTTAGCTTTTTTTGTTCAGACGTCTTAACTGAACGTTAAAGACGTGTGGCTGCAACATGGATGACACATAGTTTACATTTGGCGACGCCTAATGAGACGAGATGTCAACACAAACGTCGTCCCACTCGCTCGCACGTCCCTCTGTTGCTCCGTATGCTCGTCTTAATTCCGATGTTTGATCGTGACAGTTTCGAAAAAACAAAGTGAAAACCTCGGCAGAAAAGAGTAGATGGATAGATAGGATAGATACTGTAAATAACGCAAATGTATACAAGCACGTACACATCTTAGCAGCGAATCTGTAGCAGTAGGGCC
>NW_026910836.1:0-1000 GCF_963854185.1 Sardina pilchardus | reverse complement strand
CTGTCCAGATATCCACAGAGGTTAGCATGCTACACAGCTACCACTCAGTAACCCCAATGCAATTCAGTGCAAGTCAAAGTAATCTCAACCGCAATGGTGCACTCAAGATACGTCCAATATTAGAGAATTCTACTCACAACCCCTTATACAACACTATGGTCCAAATTATTGACTAATTTCTGATTCGAGGAGAGACATTCCATGAGCCATCACAAGTGGCGATATCTCAGGACATCCTCACCTGGGCATTTTGCAGCTAGTAGCATCTATTAATAAATTACTTAATTAATCATGAATTCATTATGAATTGATCAATGTAACAACAGCATTGATGAGGAGGAGACTCCAGCTCCTGCGTGGCTCACCCTGGCGTCCTTGCTGTAGGCCAGCAGCTTGTCCTCCTCCTTGGGGTGGAAGAGCAGCGTGTCCACGCGGAAGCTCAGCGGCTGGCGCTGGAAGGAGGAGCCCTCGTCCGTGCTGATGAACAGCATGTGCTCCGCCTCGTTGATGTTGTGGCTCACCAGGAGCACCTAAAAACAACAAACAAACAAACAAAAACATGTTACATCAGAATAGAGCAAATCTCATTCTTGTCAATGCTTCCCATCTTTGTTGCTGTTTAGACCTTTGAAAGAACCGACAGAAACTTCTTCCTATCAGCTTCTAATTAAGGCACTCAAAGCAGAGCCTGTTCAGCAGCTAACTTCGTTATGGCTTTCAACTCTGAACTCGAGCTCAAATGCAAGAATCTGATCTTCTTCAAACATTCTCCCATATGCTCAGCCTGCCTACATTGGATCCTAGTATAATGTGTTATGGGGGAGATGGATAGCACAGTGTAGGTGTATTGAGTGGAGGTCTTTCATCCCCCTACACCAAACAAGAGGAGTGTAGGTCTTTCTTTACATTACAGCAGTGAAAAGGTGGCAGTTCATCCCCCTACACCGAACAACAGGAGTGTAGGTCTTTCTTTACATTACAGCAATGAATAGGTGGCAGA
>NW_026910835.1:0-22953 GCF_963854185.1 Sardina pilchardus | reverse complement strand
GTTCATGAAGTTGGGTGTTGAGGTGCATGTAGTGCATTGTGACAGAAAGTCACTTTACAACATCTTACAAGCCCAAAGTGGATTTTGAAAAAAGTTTCCACGAGCGCATGTTTTGGCCGTCTCAGCCAACTGTCATGAAATATGAAAAGTAAACGTGTCTTCACTTTTCCTTCATAGCTTGAAATTGGAAGGTCTTAGAAGCTTGAAACCAAGCGCATACAACACAAAGGGCCTCAATGAGCTACTGGCCGCTCACTGGTGGCTCCAGCGCACGCGGTTCAGTCGCATCATTCACTCTGATGTGGTGTTCATGAAGTTGGGTGTTGAGGTGCATGTAGTGCATTGTGACAGAAAGTCACTTTACAACATCTTACAAGCCCAAAGTGGATTTTGAAAAAAGTTTCCACGAGCGCATGTTTTGGCCGTCTCAGCCAACTGTCATGAAATATGAAAAGTAAACGTGTCTTCACTTTTCCTTCATAGCTTGAAATTGGAAGGTCTTAGAAGCTTGAAACCAAGCGCATACAACACAAAGGGCCTCAATGAGCTACTGGCCGCTCACTGGTGGCTCCAGCGCACGCGGTTCAGTCGCATCATTCACTCTGATGTGGTGTTCATGAAGTTGGGTGTTGAGGTGCATGTAGTGCATTGTGACAGAAAGTCACTTTACAACATCTTACAAGCCCAAAGTGGATTTTGAAAAAAGTTTCCACGAGCGCATGTTTTGGCCGTCTCAGCCAACTGTCATGAAATATGAAAAGTAAACGTGTCTTCACTTTTCCTTCATAGCTTGAAATTGGAAGGTCTTAGAAGCTTGAAACCAAGCGCATACAACACAAAGGGCCTCAATGAGCTACTGGCCGCTCACTGGTGGCTCCAGCGCACGCGGTTCAGTCGCATCATTCACTCTGATGTGGTGTTCATGAAGTTGGGTGTTGAGGTGCATGTAGTGCATTGTGACAGAAAGTCACTTTACAACATCTTACAAGCCCAAAGTGGATTTTGAAAAAAGTTTCCACGAGCGCATGTTTTGGCCGTCTCAGCCAACTGTCATGAAATATGAAAAGTAAACGTGTCTTCACTTTTCCTTCATAGCTTGAAATTGGAAGGTCTTAGAAGCTTGAAACCAAGCGCATACAACACAAAGGGCCTCAATGAGCTACTGGCCGCTCACTGGTGGCTCCAGCGCACGCGGTTCAGTCGCATCATTCACTCTGATGTGGTGTTCATGAAGTTGGGTGTTGAGGTGCATGTAGTGCATTGTGACAGAAAGTCACTTTACAACATCTTACAAGCCCAAAGTGGATTTTGAAAAAAGTTTCCACGAGCGCATGTTTTGGCCGTCTCAGCCAACTGTCATGAAATATGAAAAGTAAACGTGTCTTCACTTTTCCTTCATAGCTTGAAATTGGAAGGTCTTAGAAGCTTGAAACCAAGCGCATACAACACAAAGGGCCTCAATGAGCTACTGGCCGCTCACTGGTGGCTCCAGCGCACGCGGTTCAGTCGCATCATTCACTCTGATGTGGTGTTCATGAAGTTGGGTGTTGAGGTGCATGTAGTGCATTGTGACAGAAAGTCACTTTACAACATCTTACAAGCCCAAAGTGGATTTTGAAAAAAGTTTCCACGAGCGCATGTTTTGGCCGTCTCAGCCAACTGTCATGAAATATGAAAAGTAAACGTGTCTTCACTTTTCCTTCATAGCTTGAAATTGGAAGGTCTTAGAAGCTTGAAACCAAGCGCATACAACACAAAGGGCCTCAATGAGCTACTGGCCGCTCACTGGTGGCTCCAGCGCACGCGGTTCAGTCGCATTATTCACTCTGATGTGGTGTTCATGAAGTTGGGTGTTGAGGTGCATGTAGTGCATTGTGACAGAAAGTCACTTTACAACATCTTACAAGCCCAAAGTGGATTTTGAAAAAAGTTTCCACGAGCGCATGTTTTGGCCGTCTCAGCCAACTGTCATGAAATATGAAAAGTAAACGTGTCTTCACTTTTCCTTCATAGCTTGAAATTGGAAGGTCTTAGAAGCTTGAAACCAAGCGCATACAACACAAAGGGCCTCAATGAGCTACTGGCCGCTCACTGGTGGCTCCAGCGCACGCGGTTCAGTCGCATCATTCACTCTGATGTGGTGTTCATGAAGTTGGGTGTTGAGGTGCATGTAGTGCATTGTGACAGAAAGTCACTTTACAACATCTTACAAGCCCAAAGTGGATTTTGAAAAAAGTTTCCACGAGCGCATGTTTTGGCCGTCTCAGCCAACTGTCATGAAATATGAAAAGTAAACGTGTCTTCACTTTTCCTTCATAGCTTGAAATTGGAAGGTCTTAGAAGCTTGAAACCAAGCGCATACAACACAAAGGGCCTCAATGAGCTACTGGCCGCTCACTGGTGGCTCCAGCGCACGCGGTTCAGTCGCATCATTCACTCTGATGTGGTGTTCATGAAGTTGGGTGTTGAGGTGCATGTAGTGCATTGTGACAGAAAGTCACTTTACAACATCTTACAAGCCCAAAGTGGATTTTGAAAAAAGTTTCCACGAGCGCATGTTTTGGCCGTCTCAGCCAACTGTCATGAAATATGAAAAGTAAACGTGTCTTCACTTTTCCTTCATAGCTTGAAATTGGAAGGTCTTAGAAGCTTGAAACCAAGCGCATACAACACAAAGGGCCTCAATGAGCTACTGGCCGCTCACTGGTGGCTCCAGCGCACGCGGTTCAGTCGCATCATTCACTCTGATGTGGTGTTCATGAAGTTGGGTGTTGAGGTGCATGTAGTGCATTGTGACAGAAAGTCACTTTACAACATCTTACAAGCCCAAAGTGGATTTTGAAAAAAGTTTCCACGAGCGCATGTTTTGGCCGTCTCAGCCAACTGTCATGAAATATGAAAAGTAAACGTGTCTTCACTTTTCCTTCATAGCTTGAAATTGGAAGGTCTTAGAAGCTTGAAACCAAGCGCATACAACACAAAGGGCCTCAATGAGCTACTGGCCGCTCACTGGTGGCTCCAGCGCACGCGGTTCAGTCGCATCATTCACTCTGATGTGGTGTTCATGAAGTTGGGTGTTGAGGTGCATGTAGTGCATTGTGACAGAAAGTCACTTTACAACATCTTACAAGCCCAAAGTGGATTTTGAAAAAAGTTTCCACGAGCGCATGTTTTGGCCGTCTCAGCCAACTGTCATGAAATATGAAAAGTAAACGTGTCTTCACTTTTCCTTCATAGCTTGAAATTGGAAGGTCTTAGAAGCTTGAAACCAAGCGCATACAACACAAAGGGCCTCAATGAGCTACTGGCCGCTCACTGGTGGCTCCAGCGCACGCGGTTCAGTCGCATCATTCACTCTGATGTGGTGTTCATGAAGTTGGGTGTTGAGGTGCATGTAGTGCATTGTGACAGAAAGTCACTTTACAACATCTTACAAGCCCAAAGTGGATTTTGAAAAAAGTTTCCACGAGCGCATGTTTTGGCCGTCTCAGCCAACTGTCATGAAATATGAAAAGTAAACGTGTCTTCACTTTTCCTTCATAGCTTGAAATTGGAAGGTCTTAGAAGCTTGAAACCAAGCGCATACAACACAAAGGGCCTCAATGAGCTACTGGCCGCTCACTGGTGGCTCCAGCGCACGCGGTTCAGTCGCATCATTCACTCTGATGTGGTGTTCATGAAGTTGGGTGTTGAGGTGCATGTAGTGCATTGTGACAGAAAGTCACTTTACAACATCTTACAAGCCCAAAGTGGATTTTGAAAAAAGTTTCCACGAGCGCATGTTTTGGCCGTCTCAGCCAACTGTCATGAAATATGAAAAGTAAACGTGTCTTCACTTTTCCTTCATAGCTTGAAATTGGAAGGTCTTAGAAGCTTGAAACCAAGCGCATACAACACAAAGGGCCTCAATGAGCTACTGGCCGCTCACTGGTGGCTCCAGCGCACGCGGTTCAGTCGCATCATTCACTCTGATGTGGTGTTCATGAAGTTGGGTGTTGAGGTGCATGTAGTGCATTGTGACAGAAAGTCACTTTACAACATCTTACAAGCCCAAAGTGGATTTTGAAAAAAGTTTCCACGAGCGCATGTTTTGGCCGTCTCAGCCAACTGTCATGAAATATGAAAAGTAAACGTGTCTTCACTTTTCCTTCATAGCTTGAAATTGGAAGGTCTTAGAAGCTTGAAACCAAGCGCATACAACACAAAGGGCCTCAATGAGCTACTGGCCGCTCACTGGTGGCTCCAGCGCACGCGGTTCAGTCGCATCATTCACTCTGATGTGGTGTTCATGAAGTTGGGTGTTGAGGTGCATGTAGTGCATTGTGACAGAAAGTCACTTTACAACATCTTACAAGCCCAAAGTGGATTTTGAAAAAAGTTTCCACGAGCGCATGTTTTGGCCGTCTCAGCCAACTGTCATGAAATATGAAAAGTAAACGTGTCTTCACTTTTCCTTCATAGCTTGAAATTGGAAGGTCTTAGAAGCTTGAAACCAAGCGCATACAACACAAAGGGCCTCAATGAGCTACTGGCCGCTCACTGGTGGCTCCAGCGCACGCGGTTCAGTCGCATCATTCACTCTGATGTGGTGTTCATGAAGTTGGGTGTTGAGGTGCATGTAGTGCATTGTGACAGAAAGTCACTTTACAACATCTTACAAGCCCAAAGTGGATTTTGAAAAAAGTTTCCACGAGCGCATGTTTTGGCCGTCTCAGCCAACTGTCATGAAATATGAAAAGTAAACGTGTCTTCACTTTTCCTTCATAGCTTGAAATTGGAAGGTCTTAGAAGCTTGAAACCAAGCGCATACAACACAAAGGGCCTCAATGAGCTACTGGCCGCTCACTGGTGGCTCCAGCGCACGCGGTTCAGTCGCATCATTCACTCTGATGTGGTGTTCATGAAGTTGGGTGTTGAGGTGCATGTAGTGCATTGTGACAGAAAGTCACTTTACAACATCTTACAAGCCCAAAGTGGATTTTGAAAAAAGTTTCCACGAGCGCATGTTTTGGCCGTCTCAGCCAACTGTCATGAAATATGAAAAGTAAACGTGTCTTCACTTTTCCTTCATAGCTTGAAATTGGAAGGTCTTAGAAGCTTGAAACCAAGCGCATACAACACAAAGGGCCTCAATGAGCTACTGGCCGCTCACTGGTGGCTCCAGCGCACGCGGTTCAGTCGCATCATTCACTCTGATGTGGTGTTCATGAAGTTGGGTGTTGAGGTGCATGTAGTGCATTGTGACAGAAAGTCACTTTACAACATCTTACAAGCCCAAAGTGGATTTTGAAAAAAGTTTCCACGAGCGCATGTTTTGGCCGTCTCAGCCAACTGTCATGAAATATGAAAAGTAAACGTGTCTTCACTTTTCCTTCATAGCTTGAAATTGGAAGGTCTTAGAAGCTTGAAACCAAGCGCATACAACACAAAGGGCCTCAATGAGCTACTGGCCGCTCACTGGTGGCTCCAGCGCACGCGGTTCAGTCGCATCATTCACTCTGATGTGGTGTTCATGAAGTTGGGTGTTGAGGTGCATGTAGTGCATTGTGACAGAAAGTCACTTTACAACATCTTACAAGCCCAAAGTGGATTTTGAAAAAAGTTTCCACGAGCGCATGTTTTGGCCGTCTCAGCCAACTGTCATGAAATATGAAAAGTAAACGTGTCTTCACTTTTCCTTCATAGCTTGAAATTGGAAGGTCTTAGAAGCTTGAAACCAAGCGCATACAACACAAAGGGCCTCAATGAGCTACTGGCCGCTCACTGGTGGCTCCAGCGCACGCGGTTCAGTCGCATCATTCACTCTGATGTGGTGTTCATGAAGTTGGGTGTTGAGGTGCATGTAGTGCATTGTGACAGAAAGTCACTTTACAACATCTTACAAGCCCAAAGTGGATTTTGAAAAAAGTTTCCACGAGCGCATGTTTTGGCCGTCTCAGCCAACTGTCATGAAATATGAAAAGTAAACGTGTCTTCACTTTTCCTTCATAGCTTGAAATTGGAAGGTCTTAGAAGCTTGAAACCAAGCGCATACAACACAAAGGGCCTCAATGAGCTACTGGCCGCTCACTGGTGGCTCCAGCGCACGCGGTTCAGTCGCATCATTCACTCTGATGTGGTGTTCATGAAGTTGGGTGTTGAGGTGCATGTAGTGCATTGTGACAGAAAGTCACTTTACAACATCTTACAAGCCCAAAGTGGATTTTGAAAAAAGTTTCCACGAGCGCATGTTTTGGCCGTCTCAGCCAACTGTCATGAAATATGAAAAGTAAACGTGTCTTCACTTTTCCTTCATAGCTTGAAATTGGAAGGTCTTAGAAGCTTGAAACCAAGCGCATACAACACAAAGGGCCTCAATGAGCTACTGGCCGCTCACTGGTGGCTCCAGCGCACGCGGTTCAGTCGCATCATTCACTCTGATGTGGTGTTCATGAAGTTGGGTGTTGAGGTGCATGTAGTGCATTGTGACAGAAAGTCACTTTACAACATCTTACAAGCCCAAAGTGGATTTTGAAAAAAGTTTCCACGAGCGCATGTTTTGGCCGTCTCAGCCAACTGTCATGAAATATGAAAAGTAAACGTGTCTTCACTTTTCCTTCATAGCTTGAAATTGGAAGGTCTTAGAAGCTTGAAACCAAGCGCATACAACACAAAGGGCCTCAATGAGCTACTGGCCGCTCACTGGTGGCTCCAGCGCACGCGGTTCAGTCGCATCATTCACTCTGATGTGGTGTTCATGAAGTTGGGTGTTGAGGTGCATGTAGTGCATTGTGACAGAAAGTCACTTTACAACATCTTACAAGCCCAAAGTGGATTTTGAAAAAAGTTTCCACGAGCGCATGTTTTGGCCGTCTCAGCCAACTGTCATGAAATATGAAAAGTAAACGTGTCTTCACTTTTCCTTCATAGCTTGAAATTGGAAGGTCTTAGAAGCTTGAAACCAAGCGCATACAACACAAAGGGCCTCAATGAGCTACTGGCCGCTCACTGGTGGCTCCAGCGCACGCGGTTCAGTCGCATCATTCACTCTGATGTGGTGTTCATGAAGTTGGGTGTTGAGGTGCATGTAGTGCATTGTGACAGAAAGTCACTTTACAACATCTTACAAGCCCAAAGTGGATTTTGAAAAAAGTTTCCACGAGCGCATGTTTTGGCCGTCTCAGCCAACTGTCATGAAATATGAAAAGTAAACGTGTCTTCACTTTTCCTTCATAGCTTGAAATTGGAAGGTCTTAGAAGCTTGAAACCAAGCGCATACAACACAAAGGGCCTCAATGAGCTACTGGCCGCTCACTGGTGGCTCCAGCGCACGCGGTTCAGTCGCATCATTCACTCTGATGTGGTGTTCATGAAGTTGGGTGTTGAGGTGCATGTAGTGCATTGTGACAGAAAGTCACTTTACAACATCTTACAAGCCCAAAGTGGATTTTGAAAAAAGTTTCCACGAGCGCATGTTTTGGCCGTCTCAGCCAACTGTCATGAAATATGAAAAGTAAACGTGTCTTCACTTTTCCTTCATAGCTTGAAATTGGAAGGTCTTAGAAGCTTGAAACCAAGCGCATACAACACAAAGGGCCTCAATGAGCTACTGGCCGCTCACTGGTGGCTCCAGCGCACGCGGTTCAGTCGCATCATTCACTCTGATGTGGTGTTCATGAAGTTGGGTGTTGAGGTGCATGTAGTGCATTGTGACAGAAAGTCACTTTACAACATCTTACAAGCCCAAAGTGGATTTTGAAAAAAGTTTCCACGAGCGCATGTTTTGGCCGTCTCAGCCAACTGTCATGAAATATGAAAAGTAAACGTGTCTTCACTTTTCCTTCATAGCTTGAAATTGGAAGGTCTTAGAAGCTTGAAACCAAGCGCATACAACACAAAGGGCCTCAATGAGCTACTGGCCGCTCACTGGTGGCTCCAGCGCACGCGGTTCAGTCGCATCATTCACTCTGATGTGGTGTTCATGAAGTTGGGTGTTGAGGTGCATGTAGTGCATTGTGACAGAAAGTCACTTTACAACATCTTACAAGCCCAAAGTGGATTTTGAAAAAAGTTTCCACGAGCGCATGTTTTGGCCGTCTCAGCCAACTGTCATGAAATATGAAAAGTAAACGTGTCTTCACTTTTCCTTCATAGCTTGAAATTGGAAGGTCTTAGAAGCTTGAAACCAAGCGCATACAACACAAAGGGCCTCAATGAGCTACTGGCCGCTCACTGGTGGCTCCAGCGCACGCGGTTCAGTCGCATCATTCACTCTGATGTGGTGTTCATGAAGTTGGGTGTTGAGGTGCATGTAGTGCATTGTGACAGAAAGTCACTTTACAACATCTTACAAGCCCAAAGTGGATTTTGAAAAAAGTTTCCACGAGCGCATGTTTTGGCCGTCTCAGCCAACTGTCATGAAATATGAAAAGTAAACGTGTCTTCACTTTTCCTTCATAGCTTGAAATTGGAAGGTCTTAGAAGCTTGAAACCAAGCGCATACAACACAAAGGGCCTCAATGAGCTACTGGCCGCTCACTGGTGGCTCCAGCGCACGCGGTTCAGTCGCATCATTCACTCTGATGTGGTGTTCATGAAGTTGGGTGTTGAGGTGCATGTAGTGCATTGTGACAGAAAGTCACTTTACAACATCTTACAAGCCCAAAGTGGATTTTGAAAAAAGTTTCCACGAGCGCATGTTTTGGCCGTCTCAGCCAACTGTCATGAAATATGAAAAGTAAACGTGTCTTCACTTTTCCTTCATAGCTTGAAATTGGAAGGTCTTAGAAGCTTGAAACCAAGCGCATACAACACAAAGGGCCTCAATGAGCTACTGGCCGCTCACTGGTGGCTCCAGCGCACGCGGTTCAGTCGCATCATTCACTCTGATGTGGTGTTCATGAAGTTGGGTGTTGAGGTGCATGTAGTGCATTGTGACAGAAAGTCACTTTACAACATCTTACAAGCCCAAAGTGGATTTTGAAAAAAGTTTCCACGAGCGCATGTTTTGGCCGTCTCAGCCAACTGTCATGAAATATGAAAAGTAAACGTGTCTTCACTTTTCCTTCATAGCTTGAAATTGGAAGGTCTTAGAAGCTTGAAACCAAGCGCATACAACACAAAGGGCCTCAATGAGCTACTGGCCGCTCACTGGTGGCTCCAGCGCACGCGGTTCAGTCGCATCATTCACTCTGATGTGGTGTTCATGAAGTTGGGTGTTGAGGTGCATGTAGTGCATTGTGACAGAAAGTCACTTTACAACATCTTACAAGCCCAAAGTGGATTTTGAAAAAAGTTTCCACGAGCGCATGTTTTGGCCGTCTCAGCCAACTGTCATGAAATATGAAAAGTAAACGTGTCTTCACTTTTCCTTCATAGCTTGAAATTGGAAGGTCTTAGAAGCTTGAAACCAAGCGCATACAACACAAAGGGCCTCAATGAGCTACTGGCCGCTCACTGGTGGCTCCAGCGCACGCGGTTCAGTCGCATCATTCACTCTGATGTGGTGTTCATGAAGTTGGGTGTTGAGGTGCATGTAGTGCATTGTGACAGAAAGTCACTTTACAACATCTTACAAGCCCAAAGTGGATTTTGAAAAAAGTTTCCACGAGCGCATGTTTTGGCCGTCTCAGCCAACTGTCATGAAATATGAAAAGTAAACGTGTCTTCACTTTTCCTTCATAGCTTGAAATTGGAAGGTCTTAGAAGCTTGAAACCAAGCGCATACAACACAAAGGGCCTCAATGAGCTACTGGCCGCTCACTGGTGGCTCCAGCGCACGCGGTTCAGTCGCATCATTCACTCTGATGTGGTGTTCATGAAGTTGGGTGTTGAGGTGCATGTAGTGCATTGTGACAGAAAGTCACTTTACAACATCTTACAAGCCCAAAGTGGATTTTGAAAAAAGTTTCCACGAGCGCATGTTTTGGCCGTCTCAGCCAACTGTCATGAAATATGAAAAGTAAACGTGTCTTCACTTTTCCTTCATAGCTTGAAATTGGAAGGTCTTAGAAGCTTGAAACCAAGCGCATACAACACAAAGGGCCTCAATGAGCTACTGGCCGCTCACTGGTGGCTCCAGCGCACGCGGTTCAGTCGCATCATTCACTCTGATGTGGTGTTCATGAAGTTGGGTGTTGAGGTGCATGTAGTGCATTGTGACAGAAAGTCACTTTACAACATCTTACAAGCCCAAAGTGGATTTTGAAAAAAGTTTCCACGAGCGCATGTTTTGGCCGTCTCAGCCAACTGTCATGAAATATGAAAAGTAAACGTGTCTTCACTTTTCCTTCATAGCTTGAAATTGGAAGGTCTTAGAAGCTTGAAACCAAGCGCATACAACACAAAGGGCCTCAATGAGCTACTGGCCGCTCACTGGTGGCTCCAGCGCACGCGGTTCAGTCGCATCATTCACTCTGATGTGGTGTTCATGAAGTTGGGTGTTGAGGTGCATGTAGTGCATTGTGACAGAAAGTCACTTTACAACATCTTACAAGCCCAAAGTGGATTTTGAAAAAAGTTTCCACGAGCGCATGTTTTGGCCGTCTCAGCCAACTGTCATGAAATATGAAAAGTAAACGTGTCTTCACTTTTCCTTCATAGCTTGAAATTGGAAGGTCTTAGAAGCTTGAAACCAAGCGCATACAACACAAAGGGCCTCAATGAGCTACTGGCCGCTCACTGGTGGCTCCAGCGCACGCGGTTCAGTCGCATCATTCACTCTGATGTGGTGTTCATGAAGTTGGGTGTTGAGGTGCATGTAGTGCATTGTGACAGAAAGTCACTTTACAACATCTTACAAGCCCAAAGTGGATTTTGAAAAAAGTTTCCACGAGCGCATGTTTTGGCCGTCTCAGCCAACTGTCATGAAATATGAAAAGTAAACGTGTCTTCACTTTTCCTTCATAGCTTGAAATTGGAAGGTCTTAGAAGCTTGAAACCAAGCGCATACAACACAAAGGGCCTCAATGAGCTACTGGCCGCTCACTGGTGGCTCCAGCGCACGCGGTTCAGTCGCATCATTCACTCTGATGTGGTGTTCATGAAGTTGGGTGTTGAGGTGCATGTAGTGCATTGTGACAGAAAGTCACTTTACAACATCACAAGCCCAAAGTGGATTTTGAAAAAAGTTTCCACGAGCGCATGTTTTGGCCGTCTCAGCCAACTGTCATGAAATATGAAAAGTAAACGTGTCTTCACTTTTCCTTCATAGCTTGAAATTGGAAGGTCTTAGAAGCTTGAAACCAAGCGCATACAACACAAAGGGCCTCAATGAGCTACTGGCCGCTCACTGGTGGCTCCAGCGCACGCGGTTCAGTCGCATCATTCACTCTGATGTGGTGTTCATGAAGTTGGGTGTTGAGGTGCATGTAGTGCATTGTGACAGAAAGTCACTTTACAACATCTTACAAGCCCAAAGTGGATTTTGAAAAAAGTTTCCACGAGCGCATGTTTTGGCCGTCTCAGCCAACTGTCATGAAATATGAAAAGTAAACGTGTCTTCACTTTTCCTTCATAGCTTGAAATTGGAAGGTCTTAGAAGCTTGAAACCAAGCGCATACAACACAAAGGGCCTCAATGAGCTACTGGCCGCTCACTGGTGGCTCCAGCGCACGCGGTTCAGTCGCATCATTCACTCTGATGTGGTGTTCATGAAGTTGGGTGTTGAGGTGCATGTAGTGCATTGTGACAGAAAGTCACTTTACAACATCTTACAAGCCCAAAGTGGATTTTGAAAAAAGTTTCCACGAGCGCATGTTTTGGCCGTCTCAGCCAACTGTCATGAAATATGAAAAGTAAACGTGTCTTCACTTTTCCTTCATAGCTTGAAATTGGAAGGTCTTAGAAGCTTGAAACCAAGCGCATACAACACAAAGGGCCTCAATGAGCTACTGGCCGCTCACTGGTGGCTCCAGCGCACGCGGTTCAGTCGCATCATTCACTCTGATGTGGTGTTCATGAAGTTGGGTGTTGAGGTGCATGTAGTGCATTGTGACAGAAAGTCACTTTACAACATCTTACAAGCCCAAAGTGGATTTTGAAAAAAGTTTCCACGAGCGCATGTTTTGGCCGTCTCAGCCAACTGTCATGAAATATGAAAAGTAAACGTGTCTTCACTTTTCCTTCATAGCTTGAAATTGGAAGGTCTTAGAAGCTTGAAACCAAGCGCATACAACACAAAGGGCCTCAATGAGCTACTGGCCGCTCACTGGTGGCTCCAGCGCACGCGGTTCAGTCGCATCATTCACTCTGATGTGGTGTTCATGAAGTTGGGTGTTGAGGTGCATGTAGTGCATTGTGACAGAAAGTCACTTTACAACATCTTACAAGCCCAAAGTGGATTTTGAAAAAAGTTTCCACGAGCGCATGTTTTGGCCGTCTCAGCCAACTGTCATGAAATATGAAAAGTAAACGTGTCTTCACTTTTCCTTCATAGCTTGAAATTGGAAGGTCTTAGAAGCTTGAAACCAAGCGCATACAACACAAAGGGCCTCAATGAGCTACTGGCCGCTCACTGGTGGCTCCAGCGCACGCGGTTCAGTCGCATCATTCACTCTGATGTGGTGTTCATGAAGTTGGGTGTTGAGGTGCATGTAGTGCATTGTGACAGAAAGTCACTTTACAACATCTTACAAGCCCAAAGTGGATTTTGAAAAAAGTTTCCACGAGCGCATGTTTTGGCCGTCTCAGCCAACTGTCATGAAATATGAAAAGTAAACGTGTCTTCACTTTTCCTTCATAGCTTGAAATTGGAAGGTCTTAGAAGCTTGAAACCAAGCGCATACAACACAAAGGGCCTCAATGAGCTACTGGCCGCTCACTGGTGGCTCCAGCGCACGCGGTTCAGTCGCATCATTCACTCTGATGTGGTGTTCATGAAGTTGGGTGTTGAGGTGCATGTAGTGCATTGTGACAGAAAGTCACTTTACAACATCTTACAAGCCCAAAGTGGATTTTGAAAAAAGTTTCCACGAGCGCATGTTTTGGCCGTCTCAGCCAACTGTCATGAAATATGAAAAGTAAACGTGTCTTCACTTTTCCTTCATAGCTTGAAATTGGAAGGTCTTAGAAGCTTGAAACCAAGCGCATACAACACAAAGGGCCTCAATGAGCTACTGGCCGCTCACTGGTGGCTCCAGCGCACGCGGTTCAGTCGCATCATTCACTCTGATGTGGTGTTCATGAAGTTGGGTGTTGAGGTGCATGTAGTGCATTGTGACAGAAAGTCACTTTACAACATCTTACAAGCCCAAAGTGGATTTTGAAAAAAGTTTCCACGAGCGCATGTTTTGGCCGTCTCAGCCAACTGTCATGAAATATGAAAAGTAAACGTGTCTTCACTTTTCCTTCATAGCTTGAAATTGGAAGGTCTTAGAAGCTTGAAACCAAGCGCATACAACACAAAGGGCCTCAATGAGCTACTGGCCGCTCACTGGTGGCTCCAGCGCACGCGGTTCAGTCGCATCATTCACTCTGATGTGGTGTTCATGAAGTTGGGTGTTGAGGTGCATGTAGTGCATTGTGACAGAAAGTCACTTTACAACATCTTACAAGCCCAAAGTGGATTTTGAAAAAAGTTTCCACGAGCGCATGTTTTGGCCGTCTCAGCCAACTGTCATGAAATATGAAAAGTAAACGTGTCTTCACTTTTCCTTCATAGCTTGAAATTGGAAGGTCTTAGAAGCTTGAAACCAAGCGCATACAACACAAAGGGCCTCAATGAGCTACTGGCCGCTCACTGGTGGCTCCAGCGCACGCGGTTCAGTCGCATCATTCACTCTGATGTGGTGTTCATGAAGTTGGGTGTTGAGGTGCATGTAGTGCATTGTGACAGAAAGTCACTTTACAACATCTTACAAGCCCAAAGTGGATTTTGAAAAAAGTTTCCACGAGCGCATGTTTTGGCCGTCTCAGCCAACTGTCATGAAATATGAAAAGTAAACGTGTCTTCACTTTTCCTTCATAGCTTGAAATTGGAAGGTCTTAGAAGCTTGAAACCAAGCGCATACAACACAAAGGGCCTCAATGAGCTACTGGCCGCTCACTGGTGGCTCCAGCGCACGCGGTTCAGTCGCATCATTCACTCTGATGTGGTGTTCATGAAGTTGGGTGTTGAGGTGCATGTAGTGCATTGTGACAGAAAGTCACTTTACAACATCTTACAAGCCCAAAGTGGATTTTGAAAAAAGTTTCCACGAGCGCATGTTTTGGCCGTCTCAGCCAACTGTCATGAAATATGAAAAGTAAACGTGTCTTCACTTTTCCTTCATAGCTTGAAATTGGAAGGTCTTAGAAGCTTGAAACCAAGCGCATACAACACAAAGGGCCTCAATGAGCTACTGGCCGCTCACTGGTGGCTCCAGCGCACGCGGTTCAGTCGCATCATTCACTCTGATGTGGTGTTCATGAAGTTGGGTGTTGAGGTGCATGTAGTGCATTGTGACAGAAAGTCACTTTACAACATCTTACAAGCCCAAAGTGGATTTTGAAAAAAGTTTCCACGAGCGCATGTTTTGGCCGTCTCAGCCAACTGTCATGAAATATGAAAAGTAAACGTGTCTTCACTTTTCCTTCATAGCTTGAAATTGGAAGGTCTTAGAAGCTTGAAACCAAGCGCATACAACACAAAGGGCCTCAATGAGCTACTGGCCGCTCACTGGTGGCTCCAGCGCACGCGGTTCAGTCGCATCATTCACTCTGATGTGGTGTTCATGAAGTTGGGTGTTGAGGTGCATGTAGTGCATTGTGACAGAAAGTCACTTTACAACATCTTACAAGCCCAAAGTGGATTTTGAAAAAAGTTTCCACGAGCGCATGTTTTGGCCGTCTCAGCCAACTGTCATGAAATATGAAAAGTAAACGTGTCTTCACTTTTCCTTCATAGCTTGAAATTGGAAGGTCTTAGAAGCTTGAAACCAAGCGCATACAACACAAAGGGCCTCAATGAGCTACTGGCCGCTCACTGGTGGCTCCAGCGCACGCGGTTCAGTCGCATCATTCACTCTGATGTGGTGTTCATGAAGTTGGGTGTTGAGGTGCATGTAGTGCATTGTGACAGAAAGTCACTTTACAACATCTTACAAGCCCAAAGTGGATTTTGAAAAAAGTTTCCACGAGCGCATGTTTTGGCCGTCTCAGCCAACTGTCATGAAATATGAAAAGTAAACGTGTCTTCACTTTTCCTTCATAGCTTGAAATTGGAAGGTCTTAGAAGCTTGAAACCAAGCGCATACAACACAAAGGGCCTCAATGAGCTACTGGCCGCTCACTGGTGGCTCCAGCGCACGCGGTTCAGTCGCATCATTCACTCTGATGTGGTGTTCATGAAGTTGGGTGTTGAGGTGCATGTAGTGCATTGTGACAGAAAGTCACTTTACAACATCTTACAAGCCCAAAGTGGATTTTGAAAAAAGTTTCCACGAGCGCATGTTTTGGCCGTCTCAGCCAACTGTCATGAAATATGAAAAGTAAACGTGTCTTCACTTTTCCTTCATAGCTTGAAATTGGAAGGTCTTAGAAGCTTGAAACCAAGCGCATACAACACAAAGGGCCTCAATGAGCTACTGGCCGCTCACTGGTGGCTCCAGCGCACGCGGTTCAGTCGCATCATTCACTCTGATGTGGTGTTCATGAAGTTGGGTGTTGAGGTGCATGTAGTGCATTGTGACAGAAAGTCACTTTACAACATCTTACAAGCCCAAAGTGGATTTTGAAAAAAGTTTCCACGAGCGCATGTTTTGGCCGTCTCAGCCAACTGTCATGAAATATGAAAAGTAAACGTGTCTTCACTTTTCCTTCATAGCTTGAAATTGGAAGGTCTTAGAAGCTTGAAACCAAGCGCATACAACACAAAGGGCCTCAATGAGCTACTGGCCGCTCACTGGTGGCTCCAGCGCACGCGGTTCAGTCGCATCATTCACTCTGATGTGGTGTTCATGAAGTTGGGTGTTGAGGTGCATGTAGTGCATTGTGACAGAAAGTCACTTTACAACATCTTACAAGCCCAAAGTGGATTTTGAAAAAAGTTTCCACGAGCGCATGTTTTGGCCGTCTCAGCCAACTGTCATGAAATATGAAAAGTAAACGTGTCTTCACTTTTCCTTCATAGCTTGAAATTGGAAGGTCTTAGAAGCTTGAAACCAAGCGCATACAACACAAAGGGCCTCAATGAGCTACTGGCCGCTCACTGGTGGCTCCAGCGCACGCGGTTCAGTCGCATCATTCACTCTGATGTGGTGTTCATGAAGTTGGGTGTTGAGGTGCATGTAGTGCATTGTGACAGAAAGTCACTTTACAACATCTTACAAGCCCAAAGTGGATTTTGAAAAAAGTTTCCACGAGCGCATGTTTTGGCCGTCTCAGCCAACTGTCATGAAATATGAAAAGTAAACGTGTCTTCACTTTTCCTTCATAGCTTGAAATTGGAAGGTCTTAGAAGCTTGAAACCAAGCGCATACAACACAAAGGGCCTCAATGAGCTACTGGCCGCTCACTGGTGGCTCCAGCGCACGCGGTTCAGTCGCATCATTCACTCTGATGTGGTGTTCATGAAGTTGGGTGTTGAGGTGCATGTAGTGCATTGTGACAGAAAGTCACTTTACAACATCTTACAAGCCCAAAGTGGATTTTGAAAAAAGTTTCCACGAGCGCATGTTTTGGCCGTCTCAGCCAACTGTCATGAAATATGAAAAGTAAACGTGTCTTCACTTTTCCTTCATAGCTTGAAATTGGAAGGTCTTAGAAGCTTGAAACCAAGCGCATACAACACAAAGGGCCTCAATGAGCTACTGGCCGCTCACTGGTGGCTCCAGCGCACGCGGTTCAGTCGCATCATTCACTCTGATGTGGTGTTCATGAAGTTGGGTGTTGAGGTGCATGTAGTGCATTGTGACAGAAAGTCACTTTACAACATCTTACAAGCCCAAAGTGGATTTTGAAAAAAGTTTCCACGAGCGCATGTTTTGGCCGTCTCAGCCAACTGTCATGAAATATGAAAAGTAAACGTGTCTTCACTTTTCCTTCATAGCTTGAAATTGGAAGGTCTTAGAAGCTTGAAACCAAGCGCATACAACACAAAGGGCCTCAATGAGCTACTGGCCGCTCACTGGTGGCTCCAGCGCACGCGGTTCAGTCGCATCATTCACTCTGATGTGGTGTTCATGAAGTTGGGTGTTGAGGTGCATGTAGTGCATTGTGACAGAAAGTCACTTTACAACATCTTACAAGCCCAAAGTGGATTTTGAAAAAAGTTTCCACGAGCGCATGTTTTGGCCGTCTCAGCCAACTGTCATGAAATATGAAAAGTAAACGTGTCTTCACTTTTCCTTCATAGCTTGAAATTGGAAGGTCTTAGAAGCTTGAAACCAAGCGCATACAACACAAAGGGCCTCAATGAGCTACTGGCCGCTCACTGGTGGCTCCAGCGCACGCGGTTCAGTCGCATCATTCACTCTGATGTGGTGTTCATGAAGTTGGGTGTTGAGGTGCATGTAGTGCATTGTGACAGAAAGTCACTTTACAACATCTTACAAGCCCAAAGTGGATTTTGAAAAAAGTTTCCACGAGCGCATGTTTTGGCCGTCTCAGCCAACTGTCATGAAATATGAAAAGTAAACGTGTCTTCACTTTTCCTTCATAGCTTGAAATTGGAAGGTCTTAGAAGCTTGAAACCAAGCGCATACAACACAAAGGGCCTCAATGAGCTACTGGCCGCTCACTGGTGGCTCCAGCGCACGCGGTTCAGTCGCATCATTCACTCTGATGTGGTGTTCATGAAGTTGGGTGTTGAGGTGCATGTAGTGCATTGTGACAGAAAGTCACTTTACAACATCTTACAAGCCCAAAGTGGATTTTGAAAAAAGTTTCCACGAGCGCATGTTTTGGCCGTCTCAGCCAACTGTCATGAAATATGAAAAGTAAACGTGTCTTCACTTTTCCTTCATAGCTTGAAATTGGAAGGTCTTAGAAGCTTGAAACCAAGCGCATACAACACAAAGGGCCTCAATGAGCTACTGGCCGCTCACTGGTGGCTCCAGCGCACGCGGTTCAGTCGCATCATTCACTCTGATGTGGTGTTCATGAAGTTGGGTGTTGAGGTGCATGTAGTGCATTGTGACAGAAAGTCACTTTACAACATCTTACAAGCCCAAAGTGGATTTTGAAAAAAGTTTCCACGAGCGCATGTTTTGGCCGTCTCAGCCAACTGTCATGAAATATGAAAAGTAAACGTGTCTTCACTTTTCCTTCATAGCTTGAAATTGGAAGGTCTTAGAAGCTTGAAACCAAGCGCATACAACACAAAGGGCCTCAATGAGCTACTGGCCGCTCACTGGTGGCTCCAGCGCACGCGGTTCAGTCGCATCATTCACTCTGATGTGGTGTTCATGAAGTTGGGTGTTGAGGTGCATGTAGTGCATTGTGACAGAAAGTCACTTTACAACATCTTACAAGCCCAAAGTGGATTATGAAAAAAGTTTCCACGAGCGCATGTTTTGGCCGTCTCAGCCAACTGTCATGAAATATGAAAAGTAAACGTGTCTTCACTTTTCCTTCATAGCTTGAAATTGGAAGGTCTTAGAAGCTTGAAACCAAGCGCATACAACACAAAGGGCCTCAATGAGCTACTGGCCGCTCACTGGTGGCTCCAGCGCACGCGGTTCAGTCGCATCATTCACTCTGATGTGGTGTTCATGAAGTTGGGTGTTGAGGTGCATGTAGTGCATTGTGACAGAAAGTCACTTTACAACATCTTACAAGCCCAAAGTGGATTTTGAAAAAAGTTTCCACGAGCGCATGTTTTGGCCGTCTCAGCCAACTGTCATGAAATATGAAAAGTAAACGTGTCTTCACTTTTCCTTCATAGCTTGAAATTGGAAGGTCTTAGAAGCTTGAAACCAAGCGCATACAACACAAAGGGCCTCAATGAGCTACTGGCCGCTCACTGGTGGCTCCAGCGCACGCGGTTCAGTCGCATCATTCACTCTGATGTGGTGTTCATGAAGTTGGGTGTTGAGGTGCATGTAGTGCATTGTGACAGAAAGTCACTTTACAACATCTTACAAGCCCAAAGTGGATTTTGAAAAAAGTTTCCACGAGCGCATGTTTTGGCCGTCTCAGCCAACTGTCATGAAATATGAAAAGTAAACGTGTCTTCACTTTTCCTTCATAGCTTGAAATTGGAAGGTCTTAGAAGCTTGAAACCAAGCGCATACAACACAAAGGGCCTCAATGAGCTACTGGCCGCTCACTGGTGGCTCCAGCGCACGCGGTTCAGTCGCATCATTCACTCTGATGTGGTGTTCATGAAGTTGGGTGTTGAGGTGCATGTAGTGCATTGTGACAGAAAGTCACTTTACAACATCTTACAAGCCCAAAGTGGATTTTGAAAAAAGTTTCCACGAGCGCATGTTTTGGCCGTCTCAGCCAACTGTCATGAAATATGAAAAGTAAACGTGTCTTCACTTTTCCTTCATAGCTTGAAATTGGAAGGTCTTAGAAGCTTGAAACCAAGCGCATACAACACAAAGGGCCTCAATGAGCTACTGGCCGCTCACTGGTGGCTCCAGCGCACGCGGTTCAGTCGCATCATTCACTCTGATGTGGTGTTCATGAAGTTGGGTGTTGAGGTGCATGTAGTGCATTGTGACAGAAAGTCACTTTACAACATCTTACAAGCCCAAAGTGGATTTTGAAAAAAGTTTCCACGAGCGCATGTTTTGGCCGTCTCAGCCAACTGTCATGAAATATGAAAAGTAAACGTGTCTTCACTTTTCCTTCATAGCTTGAAATTGGAAGGTCTTAGAAGCTTGAAACCAAGCGCATACAACACAAAGGGCCTCAATGAGCTACTGGCCGCTCACTGGTGGCTCCAGCGCACGCGGTTCAGTCGCATCATTCACTCTGATGTGGTGTTCATGAAGTTGGGTGTTGAGGTGCATGTAGTGCATTGTGACAGAAAGTCACTTTACAACATCTTACAAGCCCAAAGTGGATTTTGAAAAAAGTTTCCACGAGCGCATGTTTTGGCCGTCTCAGCCAACTGTCATGAAATATGAAAAGTAAACGTGTCTTCACTTTTCCTTCATAGCTTGAAATTGGAAGGTCTTAGAAGCTTGAAACCAAGCGCATACAACACAAAGGGCCTCAATGAGCTACTGGCCGCTCACTGGTGGCTCCAGCGCACGCGGTTCAGTCGCATCATTCACTCTGATGTGGTGTTCATGAAGTTGGGTGTTGAGGTGCATGTAGTGCATTGTGACAGAAAGTCACTTTACAACATCTTACAAGCCCAAAGTGGATTTTGAAAAAAGTTTCCACGAGCGCATGTTTTGGCCGTCTCAGCCAACTGTCATGAAATATGAAAAGTAAACGTGTCTTCACTTTTCCTTCATAGCTTGAAATTGGAAGGTCTTAGAAGCTTGAAACCAAGCGCATACAACACAAAGGGCCTCAATGAGCTACTGGCCGCTCACTGGTGGCTCCAGCGCACGCGGTTCAGTCGCATCATTCACTCTGATGTGGTGTTCATGAAGTTGGGTGTTGAGGTGCATGTAGTGCATTGTGACAGAAAGTCACTTTACAACATCTTACAAGCCCAAAGTGGATTTTGAAAAAAGTTTCCACGAGCGCATGTTTTGGCCGTCTCAGCCAACTGTCATGAAATATGAAAAGTAAACGTGTCTTCACTTTTCCTTCATAGCTTGAAATTGGAAGGTCTTAGAAGCTTGAAACCAAGCGCATACAACACAAAGGGCCTCAATGAGCTACTGGCCGCTCACTGGTGGCTCCAGCGCACGCGGTTCAGTCGCATCATTCACTCTGATGTGGTGTTCATGAAGTTGGGTGTTGAGGTGCATGTAGTGCATTGTGACAGAAAGTCACTTTACAACATCTTACAAGCCCAAAGTGGATTTTGAAAAAAGTTTCCACGAGCGCATGTTTTGGCCGTCTCAGCCAACTGTCATGAAATATGAAAAGTAAACGTGTCTTCACTTTTCCTTCATAGCTTGAAATTGGAAGGTCTTAGAAGCTTGAAACCAAGCGCATACAACACAAAGGGCCTCAATGAGCTACTGGCCGCTCACTGGTGGCTCCAGCGCACGCGGTTCAGTCGCATCATTCACTCTGATGTGGTGTTCATGAAGTTGGGTGTTGAGGTGCATGTAGTGCATTGTGACAGAAAGTCACTTTACAACATCTTACAAGCCCAAAGTGGATTTTGAAAAAAGTTTCCACGAGCGCATGTTTTGGCCGTCTCAGCCAACTGTCATGAAATATGAAAAGTAAACGTGTCTTCACTTTTCCTTCATAGCTTGAAATTGGAAGGTCTTAGAAGCTTGAAACCAAGCGCATACAACACAAAGGGCCTCAATGAGCTACTGGCCGCTCACTGGTGGCTCCAGCGCACGCGGTTCAGTCGCATCATTCACTCTGATGTGGTGTTCATGAAGTTGGGTGTTGAGGTGCATGTAGTGCATTGTGACAGAAAGTCACTTTACAACATCTTACAAGCCCAAAGTGGATTTTGAAAAAAGTTTCCACGAGCGCATGTTTTGGCCGTCTCAGCCAACTGTCATGAAATATGAAAAGTAAACGTGTCTTCACTTTTCCTTCATAGCTTGAAATTGGAAGGTCTTAGAAGCTTGAAACCAAGCGCATACAACACAAAGGGCCTCAATGAGCTACTGGCCGCTCACTGGTGGCTCCAGCGCACGCGGTTCAGTCGCATCATTCACTCTGATGTGGTGTTCATGAAGTTGGGTGTTGAGGTGCATGTAGTGCATTGTGACAGAAAGTCACTTTACAACATCTTACAAGCCCAAAGTGGATTTTGAAAAAAGTTTCCACGAGCGCATGTTTTGGCCGTCTCAGCCAACTGTCATGAAATATGAAAAGTAAACGTGTCTTCACTTTTCCTTCATAGCTTGAAATTGGAAGGTCTTAGAAGCTTGAAACCAAGCGCATACAACACAAAGGGCCTCAATGAGCTACTGGCCGCTCACTGGTGGCTCCAGCGCACGCGGTTCAGTCGCATCATTCACTCTGATGTGGTGTTCATGAAGTTGGGTGTTGAGGTGCATGTAGTGCATTGTGACAGAAAGTCACTTTACAACATCTTACAAGCCCAAAGTGGATTTTGAAAAAAGTTTCCACGAGCGCATGTTTTGGCCGTCTCAGCCAACTGTCATGAAATATGAAAAGTAAACGTGTCTTCACTTTTCCTTCATAGCTTGAAATTGGAAGGTCTTAGAAGCTTGAAACCAAGCGCATACAACACAAAGGGCCTCAATGAGCTACTGGCCGCTCACTGGTGGCTCCAGCGCACGCGGTTCAGTCGCATCATTCACTCTGATGTGGTGTTCATGAAGTTGGGTGTTGAGGTGCATGTAGTGCATTGTGACAGAAAGTCACTTTACAACATCTTACAAGCCCAAAGTGGATTTTGAAAAAAGTTTCCACGAGCGCATGTTTTGGCCGTCTCAGCCAACTGTCATGAAATATGAAAAGTAAACGTGTCTTCACTTTTCCTTCATAGCTTGAAATTGGAAGGTCTTAGAAGCTTGAAACCAAGCGCATACAACACAAAGGGCCTCAATGAGCTACTGGCCGCTCACTGGTGGCTCCAGCGCACGCGGTTCAGTCGCATCATTCACTCTGATGTGGTGTTCATGAAGTTGGGTGTTGAGGTGCATGTAGTGCATTGTGACAGAAAGTCACTTTACAACATCTTACAAGCCCAAAGTGGATTTTGAAAAAAGTTTCCACGAGCGCATGTTTTGGCCGTCTCAGCCAACTGTCATGAAATATGAAAAGTAAACGTGTCTTCACTTTTCCTTCATAGCTTGAAATTGGAAGGTCTTAGAAGCTTGAAACCAAGCGCATACAACACAAAGGGCCTCAATGAGCTACTGGCCGCTCACTGGTGGCTCCAGCGCACGCGGTTCAGTCGCATCATTCACTCTGATGTGGTGTTCA